>NC_142151.1:18507575-18659090 GCF_024610735.1 Ursus americanus | reverse complement strand
ATAAAGAGAGCTCTCTTTATTTTTCAGGTGTTGTGTTCTTAGTGTATAGAAATGCAGCTGATTCCTGTGTGTTGATTTTTGTGTCTTGCAACTTTACTAAATTTGTTGATCAGTTCTAACAGTGTTTTGGTGGAGCCTTTAGAATGTTCTCTATATAAGATCACATTGTCTGCAAACAAAGACCATTTTACTTCTCTTTTTTGGAGTTGGATGACTTTTATTTCTTTTATCTTGCCTATTTCCTCTGGCTAAGATTTTTAGTACTATGTTGAATAGGAGTGGTGAGAGTGTGCACTCTTGTCCTGTCCCCTGATCTTAGAAGAAAAGATTTCAGCCTTTCGCTATTGGGAATGATGTTACCTGTGGGCTTGTTAATATGGTCTTCATGATGTTGAGGTACATTCTTTCTATATTCACTTTGTTGAGAGTTCTTACCATTGAAAGGATGTTGTGTTTTGTCAAACATTTTTTTTTGCATCTACTGCAATGATCATAAGATTTTTATCTTTCAATTCTATTAATGTGGTATATTATGTTTATTGATTTATGTATGTTGAACCATCCATGTATTGCAGACATAAATTCTACTTGATCAGGGAGTATGATCTTTTCAATATACTGCTGAATTTGGCTTACTATATTTTGTTGAGAATTTTTGCATCTGTACTCATCAGGTATTTTGGCCTGTAATTTTCTTTTCTTGTGGTATTCTTATCTGTCTTTGATATCAAGGCAATGCTGGCTTTGTAAAATGAGTTTGGGAATGTTCCTGCCTCTTCAGTCTTTGGAAGAGTTTGAGATAGATTGGTATACATTCTTTAACTGTTTGGTAGAATTCACCAGTGAAGCCATCTGGTCCTGTGTTTTCTTTGTTGGGAGGTGTTTGATTATTGATTCAATCTCATTACTTGTTACTGGTCTGTTCACTTGTTCTACTTCTTCGTAATTCAGTCTTGGTAGGTTGTATATCTGTAGGACTTTACCCATTTCTTCTACGTTGTCCAATTTACTGGCATATAACTGTTCATAGTAGTATCTTATGATCCTTTATATTTTTGGGGTATCAGTTGTAATGTCTCCTCTTTCATTTCTGATTTTATTTATTTGAGTCTTGTCTCTCCTTAGTCTAGCTAAAGGCTTGTCAATTTTGTTTATCTTTTAAAAAAACAGCTGTTAGTTTTACTGATCTTTTTTATTGTTTTCTGATTTCTATTTCATTTATTCCTGCTCTGATCGTTGTTATTTCCTTTTTTCTCCTAACTTTGGGCTTAGTGTGTTCTTTCTCTAGTTCCTGAAAAAGAAATAAAGAAAACCATTCTTATTAAAAACAATAAAATATTTAGGAATGAATTTAACCAAGGAGGTGGAAGATCTGTACATCGAAATCTATAAGATTTTGATGAAAGAAGTTGAAGAAGACACAAATAAATGGGAAGATATCATGTGTTCATGGATCAGAAGAATTAATATTGTTGAAATGTCCATACTACCCGGAGCCATCTATAGATTCAGTGCAATCCTTATCAAAATTACAGTGGCATTTTTCACAGAAAATAGAAACAGCAATTCTAAAATTTGTATGGAACCACAAAAGACCCCCAATAGCCAAAGTAATCCTGAGAAAGAAGAGCAAAGCTAGAGGGGTCATGCTTCCTGATTTCAAACTATATTACAAAGCTAACGTGATCAAAACAGTATGGTCTTGGCATAACAACAGACACATAGACCGACGGAACAGAATTAAGAGTCCAGAGATAAACTCTTGTATATGCAGTCAACAAATATTTGACAAGGAAGCCAAGTATACTCAATGGAAAAAGGACAGTCTCTTTAATAAACAGTGTTAGGAAAACTAGATAATCACATGCAAAAGAATATTGGACCTCTGTCTTACATCATTCACAAAAATTAACTCTAATGTATTGAAGACCTAAATGTAAGACCTGAAACTGTAAAACTTCTAGAAGAAGTTGCTCTTGACATTGGTCTTGGAAACATTGTTTTGTTTTGTTTTGTTTTGTTTTCAGATATGACACCAAAGGCACAAACTACAAAAGCAAAAATTAGTAACTGGACTACATCAAACCAAAAACTTTTGCACAGCAGAAGAAACAATCAACAAAATAAAAGGACAATCTATGGAATGGGAGAAAATAATTGCAAACCAAAAGATAAAGACAATTATACAACTCAATAACAAAAAAAGCACACAAATAATTTGATTAAAATATAGGCAGAGAAACTAAATAGATATTTTCCAAAGAAGACGTACAAACAGTTATCAGGTATATGAAAAGATGCTCAGTGTTACTAACCATCAGGGAAACGCAAATCAAAACCACAAGGAGATATCATCTTACAGCTGTTAGAATGACTAATATCAAAAAGACAAGAAATAACAAATGTTGGTGAGGATGTGGAGAAAATGAAACTCTTGTGCACTGTTGGTGGGAATGTAAACTGGTGCAGCCACTATGGAAAGTGGAATGGAGATTCCTCAAAAAATTAAAAACAGAAATACCATACAATCCAGTAATTCCACTTCCAAGTGTTTACATGTAGAAAATGAAAATATTAATTTGAAAATATATATACATCCCCATGTTTATGTCCATCAATAGATGAATGGATAAAGATGTGGCATACAGATGCAATGGAATGTTACCTTACCATTTGTGACAACATGAATGGACCCAGAAGGTATTATGCTAGGTAAAATAAATCAGACAGAGAAAGACAAATACCATATGATTTCACTTATATGTGGAATCTGAAAAACAAAACAACAAAACCAACCAACCAACCGAACAAACAAACCAGAAACAAACTCATAAATACCTGGAACTGGTGGTTGCCCGAGGGAGGGAGGTTGGGGGTAAACAAAATAGAGGAAGGAGATTAATAGGTACAAACTTCCAGTTATAAAATAAATAAGTCACAGGGATGAAACGTACAGCATAGGGAATACAGTTAATAATATTGTAATAACCGTGTGGTACATTTTAATGAATTTTGGCAAATGTGTAAAGTTGTGCTATCATCATTACGATCAGGATATAGAACATTTGCATCAACTCAAAACATAGCAATCAATGTGTGAGTCAATTTCCACCTCCCCAGACCTCTAGCATCTGCCAACTGCTGATCTGTTTCTTGCCCTTATGATTTTGTCTTATCTATACCATCACACAGATGGAATCATTCAGTATGTAAATTTTTGTTTGAGGTCACTTGCACTTAGCACAACGCTTTTGAGATTCACTCATGTTGCATGTATCAGTGCAGTTTAATCCTTTTTGCTGCTGAATAGTATCCATCATGTGGTTGTACTACAATTGGTTTGTCCATTGACCAGTTATGGATATTTGGGTGTTTCCATTTTTTGGCTGTAATGAAACAGCCCGCTGCAAGCATTTGCATGCAAATTTTTGTTTGTATAAATGTCATTACAATAGCTCTTTAGTTATCTCCCCGCATATAGTTTCTCAAGGTCATGGTACCAACAGAAAAAATCATTAGCTGTGATAGTATTTTCACTCAAACGAAACTTCTAGTAGTTTTCTACTACATTAGATTTATTGGACAAACATCAATGATTTGATAACCTTATTTATTAGATGCTATTAGATAAATTCAAAGCACTTTTCTTTCTTCCAATATTGATCTTAATATACATTTTCGTGTATATTACTTACTTTATACTCAACTATACTCCTGGATTATTTACCATTCTCAACATACCTTATATTTTAATACTTTCTTCTTTTGCTTACACCATTAATTAAACTAAAACTTAGCTAAGTAAACATTCATTGATTACCTACTATGTATAAGTTACAATGCTTTGTAGATATAAGTATCCCTTGCTGATCAAGTCTTATTGGTTCCTGAATTTCTTTCTTTCTTTTTTTTTTTATGTATTTATTTGAGAGTGGGGTGGGGGGGGGAGAGGAAGCATGAGCAGGAGGAGGAGGAGCAGAGGGAGAAGCAGTCTTCCTCCTGAGCAAGAAGCCTGATGTGGGAGTCAATCCCAGGACATTGGGATCATGACCTGAGCCAAAGGCAGATGCTCAACCATTTGAGCCACCCAAGTGTTCCAGTTCCTGAATTTCTGAGAGCAAAGAGTGAGAGTTCAGCTAGTGAAGGATACTGGCCCTACTTTAAAAATGAATTTCAGTCTTTTTGAACTCAGATAGTGACAGCGGTCTCTAGCTCCAGGCAAATCTCTTGTATATAATGGGTGCTTAATAAATGCATGTTTAAATGAATTTAATTAATATCAATGGTATGAGCTTTGAAATAGATTTCAGGTGAGTATGGTGAGTTTATTTTTAGAGGCACTGAAATAGAGGCATCATGAGAATGTGGGATGAGAGCTAAAGAGAGATCACATCTAAAGACAGAGCTTGAAGCAGCAATTACATAGATGTGGTGGTACCAAGGGACTGAATGAGGTCCCTGAGGGAGAAAATGAAGAGAGGAAAGACAGAGCTGGGAAAGTTTTGGGGAATGCAAGCATTTCATACCTGCTAGCCAGAGTAGAACTGGGATAATTAAAGAATGAGTGGAGCAAAAGCAGTAACAGAGACGAAAATATGCAGGGTAACGGGCAAGGTGGTGGAGAGGGAGGGTATGGCGAAAGGCTTGCTCATTTATTGAATGACTATTACGTGTCTGAAAGAGATTGATTGGCAATTTACGTAATTTGCCTCATTTAATCTCCATAGTAGTTCACATAAAATAGGTAATATCATTCTACTTTTATAGGTGAGAAAGCTTATGCTCAGACAATTTAATAAATTTTCTTACGGTAATATGGCTGGGAGGTAGTGTGGCTGGATTAAATATTAAACAGAGTGAGGGCATCTTGTTTCACGTCTGCTTTGTTTACTATTGATCCCCAGAGCCTAGTTCAGTCCTTGGCACATTCTGTGCATTCTGTAAATACTTATTGATTGTATTAAATCAAACGTAGGTCTGTTTGATTTCAAAGCTCATGGTCTTTGCACAGTACCTCACTGAACGGTCACAGAAACCAGGGAAGGTGAAAGTTCAAATACAAACACACACACTAAGTTATTAAGAGATGTTGAGTTATCCAAGGATTTAGAAGAGTGCACTGAATTTTTCAGTGTGGAGGGTAGTTATTGGCAACTTTAAAAAAAACATTTTCCTTAGAATATACTTAGAAGTCCATGTAATAGGTTGGAAAATGCCTTGCCTCAGCAAATGCTGGGATTGCACACTGGTCCCTGCACAAAGCCCCAGTACTCCAATGGTCGGAGGTAACCAGCTTATCAGCTCATTCCTATTGCTTGATCTTGGGTGGGGCTCTGATACCAGCCCACTGTGCTCCTCCCAGGTTACGGCTCACAGGATGAGTTTTTTTAAAGGCAGACTCAATGATGCCCCCTCCAGAGGCTTGAGGGCTTCTCCATGGAGGATATTACTCTAAGCACCATATTAGAAACCAGCTCAGAAAATCCTCCCCATCTCCATTTTCATTTAAAAAAAAAATTTTTTTTTTGATGTGGATGAGGGATTCAGGCATTGTTCCTAATAAATTTTTTCTAAAAATTCTGTAAGTGGCCTGGCACTTTCTTTGGAATATAACATTTATTGTGTTGGAGCCTCCTTTGAAACTTATCATTTACCATCTTGTTACATCAGCAAATATTTGCAAAACAGTATAATGTGCCTTATAGAAGAGGTATAAAACGGCATGGAGCAAAGGAAAGAGTGATTAAATCTCCCCTGGGGAGGGGATGTGGTCAAGCAGGACTTCACAGGAAATGCGATATTTGACTTGGATTTTGAAGGATGACAGCATGCGGTGGCACAGGGCTTTGACAGTGGATGGCATAGAATGTTCTTCCTGTGTCCATATCTTTCCCCTACTGGTCTCCTTCTAAATTCCTTTAGTAGAGGTGGTAAACTACAAATGCGTAGCATTTATTAGCTGAAATAATTTTTTCTATTTTTTTTCTTTTAGTTTATATAAGAGGTAATTCTGCTGCTGCTGTTGCTGCTGGCTTGCTTCAAGGTTTGCTCACATGTAGCTGGTGGAAAAGAAAGACAGAAGAAATGACTTAAAGCACAAAGGAAGCTTAATTATGTTAAAAAGAAAGGGCCCAAGGAAGAAAGGTTTTCCAGAACCAGTTATGGGAAGGGTTACTATTAAAGAAATGGGTGACTATCAGGAATGTCATCGTGCCTACTGAATTGCTTTATATAGGCAAGTTGAGTCATAGACATAATTTAATGTGTTAAAATAAGTTCTCAGGGATTGAACCAACCAGATAACATTAATATAAATGTGGTAATAGAATAATGTTTTAAGTTGAATTTCAGACTGTGTAGATAGAATGAAAAAATGGCGAGGACGTTTGTCATTAGGTGATCACCGAGGATCCTGTTCTGAGGTGATGGGGGTGGCAGAAGGAGTCTGGTCTTGGAGTCCAGCCCTGGGCTCAAATTCTTTTCTTTTTTTTCTTTAAGATTTCATTTATTTATTTGACAGAGAGAAAGACAGCCAGTGAGAGAGGGAACACAAGCAGGGGGAGTGGGAGGGGGAGAAGCAGGCTTCCAGCGGAGGAGCCTGATGTGGGGCTCGATCCCAGAACTCCGGGATCATGCCCTGAGCCGAAGGCAGACGCTTAACGACTGAGCCACCCAGGCGCCCCTGGACCTGGGCTCAAATTCTAATTGTGCTAATTTCTGCATTTTGACTTTGGGAAAACCACTCCCTGTAAGCTTCAGTTTTCTCATATCTTAAATGGAAATGATGGCATCTTTGTTACATTTACTTATGTGAACTAAGTGAGCTTATGTACTTGGAGTACGTTACATCGCACCTGGACCAAAGGAGTGGCTCAGCGAATATTGGTAGATTTCTTTCTTCTCTTGTTTTCATTTCCATCCTCATGTCTTCTCTACCTCTCCTCCCATTGAAAGAGGAGAAAAAAGAGACTATGATATATTTAAAGAAAGTCTCAGTAATCATTAAAGATTCAAGAATTCAGGGTCAGCACTTCCATAAAGAAACTAAAGTAGACTTCACATTGAAAATGTTCCTAGTATCACTCTCATTTTACATATAAAGAAATCACGGTTTGTAGAAATTAAGTAATTTGCCAAGTTTAATCCCTAATAAATGTCATATCTATTACTTTCCATCTTCCTATTTTTTTTAAAACTTTCCATCTTTTTGAGTCTAAAGAGCAAGTCCCTAATCACAATTCATACTATTGGCTAATAGTGAGCTTACTGTGAATTCAACTAAATTCCTCAGTCCTCATTTCACCTGTTGCCCTTAAGCCACAGATCCCTCAGCTTGTACTTCAATAGTAGGGTTCTTTTCTTTCTTCTTGTTATTGTTGCATTGACCTTACATTTATCCTTATTAAATTCCATCTTGTTAGGTTTGGCCCGTCTCTCTAGCCTATCAAGATCTTTTTGGCTTATGATACTGGCCTACTGTCATCCAACTTATTCCCTGTGCTTCCCAGCTTTGTATCATCTGCAAATGTAACACACATATATTTGCTGTCTTCATTCAAGTCATTGATAAAATCGTTGAACAAGACGGGGCTGAAAGCAGAGCCCACAGACTGTGACATCATTTCATTAATCAGTATCCTCAAGAAATGGCTTTTCAATTCATTTGAAATCCATCCAATTGCATTAACATTCAATATCTCTTCTCTATCTCTTTCACAAGGGTATTTAAAAAGACATTGTCAAGGCTTTCAGCCTTGAAGAGGTCTAGATTCCTGATGTCTATTGCATTTCCTTGATGTATAAGTTAAATAATTCTGTTAAGAAAAGGACTCTTCAGTTTTCAACCCAACTCTATGCATTACATGTGTTTTGTTAAGATATTTCCTTCCAAAAAAAGGTAAAGTCCCATTCAATATTCGTATTTCTAGTTTACTAGTTAAAATGAAACTTAAATTCACAGGTAACAGAGATCCTGATCATAGCCGTTTTTGTACAAAGGTTCTCACTTCTGCCTCTTCTAAATATTGTAGACTCACAGCTCACTTTCTTAGGCATGAAATTAAATACAAATAAGTATATCTTCTGTTAGTTTTTTCTTCTGATAATTTTTACAATTCACACATTCTCAAGAGAGTATGTTTAAAGCTTCTAATTTTCCCTCGACGAAGATTTTGAAGATCAATTCCAGGAAGCTGACAAAAACCATAAAATTCTATATAAAAGTAACCGACTTATTAAAATAGAATTTATTTAAATCAAGGACACTTAAAATCTAAATTCTGTGTGATTGAACTTACACTAGAATTAGGAATATTAGGGAGTGATGTCACCAAGATGGCAGAATAGAAGATCGTTCCACAAAGATCAAAATCCAACTGGACGGCTATCCATGAACAAAAACAGCTGTAGGAGAGCTTAGGAGTCTGCTTACAAAACTTCAGCAGCACAGTGGAACAAAAAACCTAGAATAATAGCATGAGAAGGGAAGAAAGAACAACTTCATTTTGCCTTCATCATCCCATTGCCTGGCTGCACTGCCTGGTGCCAACATTTCCCCGAGAAAGAGTTCTCCTGGCCATTAAAGGGGTGAGCAATTAGCTTCCTCAGCCTTACGGGGGACTACATGAAAGACCCACTTTGCTTTCACCCCAGGCAGAGATTGGCAAAGCTGAGACATATAGTGATGACTGGGGACAAGGGAGGAGGGCAGGGGCCACTAGTATGAAACACATTGTGAGAGTTACTGTTGTTCCCAGTGGCTTGGTCTGCAGAGGGTTCCAGGGGCTTTCACCACTGAAGAAACCAACAACCAACACAACCACTGCAGACCCTTTGCAGATTTCACTGGTTTTTGCCCCACTACTTTTTGTGTTCCCGGGTGCCAGCTGCCTGAATCCTCTCACTCCCTACTCACCCAGTACCTGGAATCTGCCCTGGCAGCCAGCCCTGGCCTCTGGCTCTGCATGAGCAAGATGCCAACCTAGACCCCTGTGACTGATGCCCACTGCCCTCAGGGTCCAGGGCTGGCTTTTTTGAGATAAAATTGACATATAATATTGTGCAAGTTTAAGGGACACAATGTGATGTTTGGGTAGACATATATATTGCCAAATGATTACCACAATCGGGTTAATTAACACATTGCCTCAGAGAATTACCATTCTTTGTTGTCGTTATGGTAAGAACATTTACGATGTACCACCTTGGCAACTTTTGAATATACAACTTTAATTCTAGCCACCATGTTGTATGGAAGATCCCCAGAACTATTATTTTATTTATTTATGTGTTTATGTATGTATGTAGGTATGATTTATTTTAGAACTATTCATATCGTAGCTGGACATTTATATCATTTGACCAACATCTCCCCATTTCCCTACCCTCTAATCCCTGACAACCCCATTCTACTCTCCATTTCTATGAGTTTGGCTTTTTTAGATTCCACATCAAGTGAATCACACAGCATTTGTCTTTCTGTGTCTGACTTAACCTTACTCAGCTTCATGTCCTCAAGGCTCCTCCATACTGTCACAAATGGCAGGATTTCCTTCTCTTTTTTTGGCTGAATAATATTCCATCTTTTATATATACCACATTTTCTCTGTCCATTCACCCATTAATGAACATTAAAGTTCTTTTTTATCTTTTGGCTGTTGTAAATAATACTGCAGTAAACATGGGGTTCAGATATCTGGCTAACTTTAAGGAGTAAAAGTATGTGGACTCTCTGGCTCATTTACTAGACAGAACCATATGGATTTGCCATTTTTTAGAGTCAAATAATTGAATATTGGCAATTTCATATGGTTTAAGCTAGTAATTATTTGAAATTTGAGAGAGAAAATTTGTTGAAGCAATTTCTCTGTAACTGGTTCATAGCAGGAAGAAACTAGTTTGTGTATGATTTCTGATGAAACAGAGCTATCACCATCTTGCAGTTTATTCTTCTAATTGGCACTGAATAAATTTCCCATAGAATGAAGAGGAATGAATGTTCATATAATGCCAAAGAAGAAAATATACAGCATTTGGATGCCAAAATAGAATCTTTATGGTGATGAAACAAACAATAAATGCAATGCTTGCCAAAGTGAATAATCACTGTTGTAAAAAAGTTAAGTCAGAGCAGTGCTTAGCTTTCTAGGACAATGAACAGATGGCCTGTTCTCATAATTGGAATGATGCTGGGTCACTTATTCAAGTTAGTTACTATGATTCAAAGGTCTTACATTGCATGTTGGGATATAAGATTAGTTATAGGAGGGTTTAGAAGACTTTGCTTGTTAACTTGTTTTAACTGCACTTAAAAGATTTAAAAACCTGAAATAAAAGATGCAAGATGGAAATACTGGATGAATTATATCTTGTTCATTTATAGAATCTGGTATTGATCCCAACAGCGCTTTTGTAGGCATTATAGAGTGAGACAAGCTACATGGTTGTAAACCTTTGCATAAATTTATATTATAAAAGTCTGTGCCTTTTCCAAAGTAGCACTTTGTCCTTGGAATGTCTTCTGTACTTCCTTTATCCTAACCTATTAAGTGGAGCCTTTCTGTCAGTTGAATGCATCCTGAAATCTCATCTCTTTTTCAAAGCCTTTCAGTATGGATATACTGCAGAACCATATGCTCATGAGGCTTTGCCTTATCTCGTTCAGGTTTTGAATTGTGTTGGATGTATGCCTTGCTTTTCATGTGTGTCTTACTTAGAAGTTCTTATTCTGTTGATCTTCATAAGCACTCATCAGTTTATAATATCTTTATATGCATTACCACGGCAGCACACATAGACAAATGAGATGTTTTGTGTGAAGTACTTTTTGAATTGTAAAATACCATGTAAATATAATAATTACTATTCGCCTATTTCCATTGAATTATAAAATTCCCTAGGGTTGTGGCTAGGCTGCATTAATGAAATTCATTGTTGTATTATTACACAAGCCCAATCAGGTGTTGTCATGTGTTAGAAAAGTGTTGAAATGATATTTCGAGAAGGGGAAGAATGAGAACTAGCAAAACTTTCATGTGTTTTTGGTTCAGTGTGAGATCTAAAGAAAAAGCGTATCAGTTACTGTACAATTGTAAACACTGTTAAGCACCATTGAGTTGAGAGCTTTGTGTTCTTTATCAGGATCTTCCACTACTTAGTGCAGTAGGAGCTTAATGAAATTTGTTAATGGAATGAAAGAAATGTAACTATGTAATAGGTAAAGATTATTTTTTGAGTGTTATTTAGATTCTTTCTTTAGAATACATGTCTGGTTTATTTAAACCCTTAATATTCACTAAGTTTTATTTTCTGATATGATCAATTTGAATTAGTGGTCAATACACATAGATACATGAGAAGTTAACCACTGACTAATTGGAGGAAGATACTGAGTGACTTAACTTACCCCAAATTATAATTTTATAATTAATATTTGTGGCATGGTAAGTCTCCCTCTCTCTCTCTCTATATATATATATATATACACACACACACACACACACATATGCACATATATATATATACACACACACATGTACATAGGGATGCTAGAAATTTTTGTTGTTTATGGGATTCATGGCCTTATTACCTAACTAAACCAAACTTTTTCTCTGCTTGCACTTATGTAGTATTTAGTCTTCAAAAGATATTGTGTCAACATATTTTTCAAGAATTTAGCTGTTAATATTTCTCAAGATAGACTATATATGTCTGGTGGTCTTCAGTTATAATATACATATTTAAGGTAGTGATTGACAATGATAGAGTAAAAACGATCATTTAGGTATCACACTGATGTAAAATGGAAGCCAATATTTTCTAAAGCAGTTTGAAATGACTCAGATTGATAATTTTCTATAATAATACTCTCATTTGTTTTTTTGGAAGAAATTCATTTATTTTTATACTAAGCTTTAACAATCACTTTTCCCTACATTTCATTTTAAAATGCTTTTCTACAGTAAATTCTCATGAATTATAGAAATGAAATGCAAACTACAGCATAATCACACATCAAACCAAAATAGCCCATCACACTTTATTTATAACTAGGTACTAAGCATAATGCAGAGAATAAAAATAAAGAGAAAACTCATGTGCACCAAGCTCTGTGGCTAGCATGTGCAAACATCCTGGATCTGTGCCCTGGGTGTTGAAAGGGACCTTTAATTTAACTACAATAAACTTAGAACTTTGTTTCTCTTTCTTCCGCCAAAGATGATTAAGAAATAAAAGAACTGGATGACAAAACAAATGCTTTCTCTTGAATTGTATCCTGAAAATGTCTGACCCTCCCTGTTTAGTTAGAATTAGGAGCATATTTAGCCCTAGGAATAAGGCCAATTTACCTACATTCTTGCAACTCTATAACCAGTTATTAGAAAGTCTACATAGGACATTTGCCCACAAGTCTGTCTTTCTTCCTTTTTGTATCTGGTTAGCTCTTAGTCATCCCTCGAACTCAACTGTCACTTTCTTGGGAAAGCCCTACCTGAATACATCAAACTCTTTATTATAAACTCTCATATTGTCATGTCTTTCTCATTTTATAACAATGATCAGTTTTTCACTTTTGTGTCATTATTTGATTGTCTTCCCTGCTCCCCGCTCCTCTGTAATCTTTGAGACAAAGAGCTTATTTTGTTTTGGCTGACCATTTGTTTCTGTCACTGACTGTACTGGTCAGTTGCTTGTAGGCAGTGAATACATTACAGGTGAATGAATACATAAATATGATAAATCTTACTTGGTAAATTTGTAGGAGGTAATCTAAGGGAAGAAAAGAAAAAAAAGGGAATAAAAATGTATTTGGGAATGGTGAGATGAATAACAAAATATTATCCTCAGATTGAGGGTTGGTGCAAATAAATCATCATGTCCTAACACAGTTCACTGGATTGCTTAATTTGAAGTTACCCGAATAAGAAATGTAATGGATGTAACAACTACATTCTAGCCAAGGTTTTTATAACCATTGGAGGCCTAATTACAGCACATAATGTTCATTGTTATGGTTTTATAGAGCCCCATTAAAAAAGGCTATCAGAATGACAACCACTCCTGAGTTTTTCCCACTCTTTAGTTCTTTTAGTCTATTATTTCTGCAACCAAAGAACATGTAAGACATGAAGGAAAGAACTTGTATAGGAAGTTAGTTATTATACAGTTCCACAATAAATTCTCAGAAAGTTTAGGAAGCAATGGACTACCATTCTAATGGTTACCAAAGAATTTTTTAAATACTCCTAATATTGACAAGAGACTGGAAAATAAGAAAATTTGAATTTGGTACCTCAACTGTTCTGCATATACTCCATCTTTATTTTAGCTGTTTTATTAGACATCTTTGAAATGGTAAAGCTTAACATAGAGGCTGACCCACTTTACAGGAAGACATTCCTGATTCAACCTTGCTTTTTACTCTCCTATATGTTTCAGGTATAGGAAATTCCAATCCTCCCTGCCTCCTGGAAGTTATTAAGACAACGTTTGTAATGCTGAATGACTCCTGTAATTCTGACCTAAAAATCTAGGCTGTGAAATATAGGCATGCTCCCAAATACTAGTGGTGGCCCGTGCAGTTTGTTCTACTGCCTCCAGTGGTTCCACCTTTTTTTTTTTTTTTCATGAAACAGGCTCAGATATCAACTCCCTGGTGTTTTCACAACTATGGATAATGCAGACAGAATTACCTGTCTCTAGAGAGCCATCAGAATCTGCTAAGGTGCTGCTGACAGCTTGTCTTGTCTGCTGCAACATAATAAACTGTCCTTAAAAAAAAGTTTCTGGTTATACTTAGGTAGCTCAGTTGACTGGGCTGTTAATGAGGTCAAGCTCAAGATGCAGAACCTTAGTAGAGCAAATCAATTTTGTACCATTCTATGGTTATCCACTCTTCCTAAACCCTTGTCAATTGTTTTACAAAGGCATGCTGTCATTCACAACAGGAACTGGGCAGGAAAGGAAATGGATCAAGACAAATCTATTGCTACCTGCAACTAGACCGCCAAAATAAACAGGGAAGTTAAGTATTATCAATTTTGTATGTGAAGTGTAACATATTATTACTATGGTAAATGATTTTTCCAAAGATTTATGACTCTTCACATAGATTATTTGGCTATTGACCTCTCCCATTCTTTTTTTTTTTTTTTTAAAGATTTTATTTATTTATTCGACAGAGATAGAGACAGCCAGCGAGAGAGGGAACACAAGCAGGGGGAGTGGGAGAGGAAGAAGCAGGCTCCCAGGGGAGGAGCCTGATGTGGGGCTCGATCCCATAATGCCGGGATCACGCCCTGAGCTGAAGGCAGACGCTTAACCGCTGTGCCACCCAGGCGCCCCAACCTCTCCCATTCTTTGATCCTCTCTTTTACACGCTGATGCTCTAATTTTATTCAGGAATGAATGTCACACTAATGAATGCAGAAGAGTGTTCCACATACAATAGGCCATTAATAAATGTTTATTAAATGACTTTTGAAATTCGAGTGCAAGAAAATACTAAAGAGATTTTGCTTTGTTAACTTGCATTGTCTTCTGATTTTCGAAGTAAATAGTAATTTATGTTATTGCGTGTCAATAGAATACATAATTCCAAATATTTTATTCATTGTGGACAGTCACATAAACACTTTTCAGTGCCTTTGACTTGTCCTCTGAGCACTCTTGCCTTATTTTCAACTACCTGTTGAATATTTCCATCTGGATGTCCAGTCATCAGTGAAAATAGTGTTTGAACAAGATAATATTAGGCCTGAACACAGGATCACAATATATACAAATTCTACCTGGCTACAACAGTATCTCCAAGAGAAATAGATACATAAAAGAAAATGCCAGAGAAAGGTCATACTTCTATTAGGACTTTATTTGAAACTTCAGTGTAGCCCCCTGCTGGAGGTGGAGAGTGCCTTTTACTTTTAAAATAGTAGAGCTGGCCAAGTCCTCCCATTCTGGCTCAAGGTGTGCATTGGTAGATAGCCAAAATTCATCTCCCTAAAGGTACAAAAATATCAGCCTAAAAGAGTGTCATAAAAACTGTCTGAAATCAATGAACCTTAAAGGACTTTAGCAGAAGAAATTATAAATCTGACTCATGGGGTAAACCTCTGTAACCCAGGACACAGGGAACTTTTGTAAATAATTCCCACTACATATGAAAAACATTATGAATTATGCAATGAGATAGAGTTAGCAGATAAAACAAATGGGAGTATTCATACCTGAGGAGAACAAGACCTTTCTAAGAAATGCTTTGAAGTAAGTATGCCTAAAATGTTTAGTTATCTCTTGAGAAATAAGGTTATCCACAAAACAGAAACACAGCACTGAAGAAAAAATGTGCAGATTGAAAATCTCCCAAATAAATATTATAGAAATAGAAAATATAGTTACTGAAATAAAAATCTTAATAGATGAATTAACAGTAGACTAAACAAGGCTAAAGAGAGAATCATTGAATTGGACAACTCTGAGGAAATCTTCTAGTATGTAGCCTAGTGAGATAGATAGGAAATATTTAAGAGAAGTTTAAAGATGTGAAAGATAGATCTCTAAAATCTCTAACATGTGCCTAGTATACAATGCAGAAAAGAAAAAAGAAAAGAGGTTAATTAAGAGACATAGTAGTTGACAATTTTCAGAACTGAAGAAAGATTTGAGCACTCAGAAAAAGCACAGTCATGAGAAAAATATAAATAAATTCATACTTAGACACAATTCATTCATTCAGTAAGCAAATGTATATACATTTTTTTTACTTCACCTACCTGCATCACCTATATACATTAGCAGTCACTCCCCATCTCCCTCCTACCATTCTCTGGAAACCTCTAATCTACTTTCTGTCTCTGTGGATATGCCTATTATGGACATGTCATACACATGATGTGGTCCATATATAAATGTGGTCCATATATACAATGGAATATTACTCAGCCATCAGAAAGAACGATTACCCAACATTTGCAGCAACATGGATGGGACTGGAGGAGATTATGCTAAGTGAAATAAGTCAAGCAGAGAAAGACAATTATCATATGGTTTCACTCATTTGTGGAACATAAGGAATAGCAGGGAGATCGGTAGGAGAAGGAAGGGAAGAATGAAGGGGGGGTAACAGAAGGGGGAATGAACCATGAGAGACTATGGACTCTGGGAAACAAACTGAGGGTTTCAGAGGGGAGGGGGGTGGGGGAATGGGATAGACCGGTGATGGGTATTAAGGAGGGCACGTATTGCATGGAGCACTGGGTGTTATATGTAAACAATGAATCATGGAACACTACCTCAAAAACTAAGGATGTACTGTATGGTGACTAACAAAATAGTAAAAAAATAAAAAAAAAAAAAGAAATTTAAAAAGCCAAACTCATAGATACAGGAAAAAAAATAAAATAAATATGCATTTTTGAATACCTATTATGTGTCAGGTATTATTCTGGGCAGAGAGGATTGATCAAAACAGACAAATTTCCTGTCCTCACATGGAGCTTACATTGTAGTGAGTAGGGGAGAGAGAAAATAAACAAATAAATAATATACTAGGTAGTTATGGATGATAAAAAGAAAATAAAACAGAGGATAGGGAGTAGAAGATACTGGGAGCAAGGCAGGGCAGGTAAGTGTTCTTGTGTCTTACTTTATATAGATAAACCAGGGAAGAGCAGGCCCAGACCTGTGGTCTGACAAGGACTCGTTTGAACAGAGAGACCTGAAGAGAGTAAGCCATGTGAATATATGTCTGCAAGTAGCAACTGAAGAAGTGGAAAGATATCTGGCACGACTGAGAAACAGCAAAAGTCCAGTGTGACTGGACTGGAGTGCAGTGCTAGCTACTAAGGAAAAGACTGATAAATTGAACTACACTAATATTAAATTTTATTCTTCAAAAGATGTCATTTGACAAATGAAAAGGCAAGGTGTAGTGTGGAGAACATATTTGCAATAGGTATATCCAGTTAAAGGACTAATGTCCACAATATATAAAAATAACACAGTAATAAGAAAAAGAAAAATTGGCAAAATATTTGAACAAGTCTTCAAAAAGTAAATATTCAAAGAGCTTATGAACATAAAAAAGATGCTCAACCTTATTAGTTGTTAAGGATATGCAACTTAAAACCACATCATGATGCCATATCACACCTAGAAGATGGCTAAAAAATACTTACAATACCAAGTCATGGCCAAGATATGGAGGAACTGAAATTCTCATACATTGCTGGTGGGAGTGTAAATTGGTAAAACCACTTTGTGAAACTGGTAGTATCTAATGAAATTGATCATAATCAATTCAATCAATGAAATTGAACATAATCATATCCCATGACCCCATGATTCCAGTTGTAGCTATATACCCAACTGAAATGTTGCCTTAGTCCATTTACGCTGTATAACAAAATACCACAGGTTATAAAGAACAGATATTCATGTTTCACAGTTCTAGAGTCTGAAAGTCTGAGATCAGGGTGCCAGCTTGGGTGAGGGGCCTTTTGAGTCTCAGACTGCTTGTTGTATCCTCACATAAGGAAGGGCCAAGGGAGTTCTGTGGGGTCTCTTTTATAAGAACACGAATCTCATCCATGAGGGCTCCACATTTATGACCTACGTACCTCCCAAAGACCCCACTCCTGATACCATCACAGTGGATATGAAAATTCCAACATATGATTGTGGGGGAACATTAACATTGAGACCATGACAAATGTGCACATTTGACTACCATACAATATGTTTAAGAATATTCATTGTATCACTATTTGTAATAGCCAAACACTTAAAACTAAGCAAAATGTAGTAGAATAGATACAAATTTATGGTATATCCATACAACAGAATGCTGTACAGCAATGGAAATGACTCAGCTACTGTTACATGAAATAACATGGATGAAATTTACAACCGTAATAGTGAGCAATTTTGACTTCGCCAGATAGAGGCATACCTTGGAGATGTTGCGGGTTCAGCTCCAGGCTACCGCAACAGAGCAAATAGTGCAGTAAAGGGAGTCTAATGAATTTTTCAGTTTCCCAGTGCATATAAAAGCTATGTTTACACTATACTGTAGTCTATTAAGTGTACAATGGCATTATGTCTAAACAAACAACGTACATACTTTACTTAAAAAAAACTTGATTGCTAAAAATGCCACTGATCATCTGAGCTCTCAGTGAGTCATAATCACTGAACACAGATCACCATAACAAATAAAATAATAATGGAAAAGTTCAAAATATTTTGACAATTGCCAGAATGTGACACAGAGACATGATGAGAACACATGCTGTTGGAAAAATGGTACTGAGAGACTCTGTGATGCAGGGTTGCCACAAAAACAGTATCTGTGAAGCACAATAAAGCAAAGGACAATAAAACAAGGTATGCCTGTAGAAAAGAGTACATATGGCACGATTCATTAATATAGAATTCAAGAACAGGTAGAATGGTCCTGAGTAGTGATTATTTGTGGGGAGGGGATAGACAGTGATTGGCAGGAGGCAAAAGGAAGCTTCTGGGTGCTGATAATATTTTACTTTTTGATATGGGTAGGGTTACACAGGTGTGTTTATTCTGAGAATATTCATTAAATTTTACACTTACGATTTGTGCATTTTTCTGTTTCTGTACATATGTTGCTAAACCTTTCAGGAATGACCAAGAACCCTGGTTCTCAAACTTTCTGCTTTGTGATTCTTTACAAACGAGCTATGTTAATGAACCCAATCTTCATCGAAGAACTTGGGTCATTTCAGTTTTTTCTATTCTAGGAAAAATGTTCTTTAGTTGAAGACATCTGTAAATTTGCACAGATTTTTCTAATGCCTTAGTAATTATTATGAAAAATCTGCATTTCTATGTTCCCAAGATCTACTGTGTATGTAGCAGCACTGAGAGTCACCGATTGTTCCTTTAGTTAAACACCAAAACCTTGGTGCCCATTATGTTTTCAAGGAGACTTAATCACTAATTTCTCAGCTTAGCCATTAAATAGCCTTAGAAGGACCACAACTAACTGAAGTGCTTTAGTTCTTCGTCAGAGAATGTGATTGTTGTTCAACATTTTTTTCATAAGCTGACAATTTTTTTTGACTCACCTAGCTTTACAGTTTAATCTAAACATTTAGAACTGAATTCAGAAATAAGCAGGCCAGTGGCTAGGACAATAGACACTACATAGACTATATCCCTAACTATGTGTGGTTCAGTGAAAAATTGTGTTGTTTCACTCACTCTGATAAAATCTATGAAAACAGAGGTATATTACAAGTTCCGGATCTCCTCTGTTTCTATTCCAATAAGAAAGTGAAAGCTTTTCATTTCTCATACTCCGTCTGCTATAGAGGATTCCCCTCTAGCTACAGTGAAAAAGCAACTTACCTTTTGTTCAATTTGAAAATTTAGATTCCCCCAACTCCAAAACTTGGCTTTTATCATTAAAAAAAATTTGTTTTCTTAATTTGGTTATCAGGTCATCTGAAATAAGAGATCTTTCAAGTGAAATAAGAATCCTTTTTTTTTTTTTAAAGATTTTATTTATTTATTTGACAGAGACAGCCAGCGACAGAGGGAACACAAGCAGGGGGAGTGGGAGAGGAAGAAGCAGGCTCCTAGCGGAGGAGCCTGATGTGGGGCTCGATCCCAGAACGCTGAGATCACGGCCTGAGACGAAGGCAGACGCTTAACGACTGCGCCACCCAGGCACCCCTGAAATAAGAATCCTTGATATATAAGTGTAGTGGATTCATTTTGAGAGGGTTTTGTTGTTGTTGTTTTTGATTTGTTTTGTTTTGTTTTTTGGCAGTAGAGATTCTTTGAACTGAGGGGAAATTAGTTTTCACTTCATTTCCCTACCTATGGTAAATATGCATGAATGGCTTGTTGGCAAAACACACTGCTCGGGTGGGGATAGGAGATGGAGAGTATATTTTGTGTTTCGTAGCCTTTTCCTCCTGAACAATTTAGGACGTTTTTCTTCATAAGGGGTTAGAAAAAAATTTTATGAGGTAAGTGACTTAATACAGAGCTGAAAACTAAGGAAATCCTGAGGCTAAAACCTGGATACTCCTGGTGGAGCAGTTAGGAGAATTTAAGATTTGAGTGGTATTAGTTATTTCAGGAATTGTCAGAGATTTTGGGACCCTTTTGAGCAGACTTCTTGTCTTAATTTCAAAAGGCAATGATTTTACTTTATAAAAAAGTTAATACCCATCCCCATATATAGTTATATACTTAGAAGTGCTACAAAAAAAATCAACTGGGCAATAATGGCATGTTATTCAATTTTTATTTATTTTATTCTCTCCCCAAATATTTTTGCTTGCTTGAGAGGTCAGGCAGGAATGATGGGAGGGGAATATGTGTTTAACCTTCTTTGGTGTCTGGTTTTATTCTTTCGTTTGCTGCAACTTCTGATTTGCAGGCTTAAGTTTTTAGCTTCCATAAAAGAAAAGGTAGGCTTTGCAATAATATGACTGGAATCCGAAATGAAGAAATGTGCTGGGATTCGCTTTAATTTGGTTTATGATAACAGGACACTTGCTCACAAGATAGCTGGTTTTACTTGTAACCCTTTAATGAATGAACTCACAAGAGCGACAAAGAAATATTGCTCTTCCTTGAGTCTTACTATCTTTAGTCTTTGTCTTCATGATGATAGTCGATGTCTACTTACTTCAGTTCATCTGAGTACGATGCTTATCAGTTCCAGATCATTAATTCAATTCCCTTGTGGGTCAGTTGGCTTTGTTCAGTTCCATGGCTACAGGTTAACTCTGAACTGTCAACTCATAAATGGGTGCTATTGATCATGGAAGACAGAACCAGAGCTTGTGAATGAGTAAGTGCAAATCTATCACCACTGTCAGAATGGAATTCAAAACACAGACACACCATGGCAAACAAGTTTCATTTTCTGTGTCTACAAAAGAAAATAATGACTTCTATTTATGTTGGTATTTGAGGTCTATACAGCACCTTTAAATTAGCCCATTTAACCCTCACAACATCCCATTGAGTAGATATTTTATCTCACTTATACTTATGAGAAAATGAGTCTCAGTGAGTTAAATATGGCAAAGGGGAAAGATAATATGCGTTGGGTTCAGCTAATATTGAATTTGAAGTCTAGTGTTGATAATATATACCACGTGAAGTGGGAAAAATTACCTAGTTTCTTAATAAAATAGGATTACAAATATCTGCCTTACATTGTAAGATTAAAAGAAATGATGCAGACAAATCACTTAACACTAAGCATATAATATTTTTATGAAATGATCTGCTTGAGGTCACACAATTGATGGCAGACTTGGACTTGCGCATGAGCCCTCTGACTGTAAGTTGAGTGCCCTTTCCTCTATGTGACAGCTGATATGATGTGAATTGAAGGACACAGGTAGAAAGTCACCATCTCTTTTCTCTATGCCTGCCTGGGCATTAGAAACCCTTCGGGAGTATGGTAGAGTGCCTAGGATCCCCACAAATGTTCTTCACGTCTTCCTGGATACATGGCTATCCAGCTATCGACATGTTTCCCAGTCAATGACTAAGTCCTCATCAAGAGCTTGGGGGGAAGAAGTGGTGTAGGCCACCTCTGCCCTACTTGCTGATAAGAAGATTGTTTGGCTTGAACCTCTACTGTTTACCTTCCCAAGAGCCAGAAAGTGAATATGTCAGTGATCCTACTTTGACCAAATAATCAAGGGCAAGACCCTAGGCATCAAGTTTGTAAAACACTTCTTGGCTGTAAGCTGGGAGTATGGTTGAATGAGGAGGAAGGAAATTGGGATCTTTAATGATTGGATGGAACCCAGCTACTCTGCCTGTCTGGGTTGCTAACGTTAGAACTGTTAGGTGAGAAAGAAATACATTTCTGTCTTATTCACGTTGCCATATTTTTGGGGGGTGGGGGAGGAGGTGCTCTTTGCTTTAGGAGCTTAATTTTTAAGCCACTTAGGGAGCTTTCAAAAATATAAATGTTCAAGCCCTATCAGATTTTGAAGCCGTAACATTTGAGGCTCAGGAATCCATGTTAATAAACTGAACTGATGTAGACTTGAAGCTAGACTTGAAAACTACCAATCTACATAACAAAGATCCCCGACTCTGGGAGCCTTTACTTTTTATACAACAAGAGGATTACAAGGAAAAAGGAAAAACTAGAGAGAAGAGTAAAGCAAATGATCAGAGAGAAGCTGATACAAGACTGAAGCTTCTTTGTTTTTCTAGTGGTGGTCCTATTTTTGAATCCAGTCCCTTTTTAAGGTTGACTTAGCAGTTCTGCCCTTGAGATACTTGCATATCCTTAAAACTGTGAAAAGAGAAAATATTATTATTTACAATTTTCCCTGCCTTCCAAGGATGTGTATACTTCACCACACGGGAGAAGCACATGAGGATGGGGAGTTAGAGACTTCAGTTGTTCTGGAAAGAAAAAAAAAGGGACTCAGGTTTCAGCTTTAGAAGTTAGCTGGAAATGCTGGACTTGGGGAGGAGAGACAGGCTGATGAACTGAGAGAGAACATTTGGGGGAAATAATAGAAGTTCGGCCATACTGTATGTAATACAAGCCCTTTTGACATGTTCCCACAAAACCTCAATAAGACATCTTTTTGTGTCTAGCTAGTACGTTGAAGAGGTGGATATATATCTGGATGCTTGGGATGTTTCAAGGTACTAAGTTCAGCTGCCCGGTTGGTGCGAAGGGAGATGAGCAGTTGTCCATAGGTTCTAACCACTATTGCTTTACATAGTTGGTGTCTGAATAAGCAATCAAAAAGCACCAATTAGGACTGCATGTACTGAATAGATACAAACTGAGCCTTTTGGTATAATCCTCATGTTAACTTCTATATACTTTTCTATTTCCGACACCTATCTCTGTGTTTTTCAATAATGACTATCGTGTGTTTCTTCCCTCCACACCTGATACGCATACTTCAGAAAACAAATTGAGTTTAGGAAGAGAGAAATGATGCCAGCATTTTCAACCGGGTATAGTAGTCATCTTTATCTTCCTGTTTAGACTGCTACTCATATTATGATGAACAGCCCCATTTCACTTTGCGACAGCTGCATTTTATTGATGTAGCTTGTTATGTTTGTAAAAAGCCCATAGGTTACAAGTTGGTTTGAGTGCAAAGTGCTCTGATTAATGATCATTTTCAAAATGACAAGTGATAAAGCACTTGAGGATTCAGTGGATGAAGAGACAACCTTGTAGCATTATTGGAGGTTCTTGAATTTCTAGTTACTGTAAAAATGTCTTTTTAAAGATGGGCTAACACCCACATCTTCCAAGAGATTACGATTTGGGATAAACACCTCCATCTCTTGTCAAAGAGCTGTTGCCAAGTATTATTATACCTTAATCAGATGAAAGAAGAGTGTGTACATAGTATTTGAAAACTGTAGAAGGCTTTCTAATGTAACACATGATTGTTTTTATCTTTTGCAGTTAGGTTACAAGCTAATAAAATACAGGATTTCCTCTTATAATCAAAAGATGGTCTATTCAGAATTTCAGGAATATCCCAGAAGTATTAATAAAGAAGGCCGTGCCAGCAGAGTTGATTTGTTTGTGACCGTTTTGCTGTTGTTGTTTTGTTTGGCTTCGCTTTTATAACTTTTCAGAATACGACAATAATTGCTTTTACTGCTACAACATTTCCTCAGGACACCCATCTAGGACATATTTTAGAAGAAATGGAGTCTCTTGTTGACAGCAGCTCCCTTTCATTTCACTCTATTATTAAGAATCTTTTACTTCAAACCATTTCTTAAAATTTACATCTGGAATAGGAAAATAGAGGATTCTAAATATGTCTTGGAAAATTAATATTATAGTAGGTTTTCTTGCCATTGAGGGGCTTGAAACTTAGCTGTGGACTCCCTTTAAGTGGCCTCTCTGGATGCAGAGCAGGATTCAGTTAGTAAGAGGAGGAGGGTATTGAAAACAAGGGAATGTTAGTGATGGCAATCAGCAGGCATTAAACAGTTCATGTTTTTAAAAATGAGCTCTGAATCAGAAGTCGTAATCACTCGGTCACCTGCTGGGTTCTTTTGCCCTTCAGAAATGAGGACATCTCAAAGTGCAGAACATTTTAATAGAATAGCGCCAGACAAGCTAGTTACATAGAATTTGATTTGACAGGCTGGAGCTTGTTTCCAATATTCTTTTCCTGAATTACAGGAAAAACTATATTCTAAGGTACATTGTGGAAGAATAAATTGGAGATGATAGAAAAATAAAAAACAAACTTGTTCTCTTTTTCTTTACCCATATTATCTTGCTGTGGCTGTGACTACTAGATCCCATGATAAGGCAATTAAATAGTAGTTCATCGAATAGGGTTACCCCAGTGACAGGCTGGAAAAAGAAAATAACACAAATAGATGTGCTGTTTGAGCATGTAGTTCAGTAAAATAAACCTGATAGAGGCATCATAGTGAAAATGGTAAGGGATTACAACCCATCATTATTTTTTCTTTGTAAAGTCTTTGTAAAGACCTTCATACAAATTGACTTTCCAATCTTGTCTTCTAAGAGAGTAACAGCATTAACTTGGTTATTAATAGTTTTTAATCTTTGTTGAAAATTTTAGACACAGTTGCTATTTCTGATGGGAGGAAACGAGTTCGTGATCCTGCTGACTTTCATTCTATGCTCATGAATATATAAAGTTCTGTAAATTCATATGTACACAATTTGACCTACAGTTCACAAAGCAAAGCAGACTGAATCACTCCTCCATAATCTATTCTTTCTCTGGGAACAGTCTGTATTAGAATGACATTGGAATAGTCCATTTTAGGGTACCCTGGGACCTCAAAATACTATCCAGCCTTGTTTCTCTAGCTACACATTCCCAGTGGTATAGCCTCCATCCTTTCGAGAGCATCATAAATCAGAGGATCTCGCACCTTGTTATCTGATTCTTACTGTACCACTATGATAATTGCGGGAAATTTAGGAAAGATAAATAAAAATCTTGTAATTTTATTTCCAGACATAATTAATATTAGCATCTTGGTTTCTTCTCTTTCTTCCTTCTCTCCCCCTCTCCTTCCTATCCTCTATTCTTCCTTCCTACCTTTCCTGTCAGATTAAATCAAATTGCAAATAAAAAACATAATACTCCATATAATGCATTAAGAAACTCATCATTTGGAAGCAGAATCTCTACCAGACCACTTTGGCCCATCAGTTCCTCAGGTATGCAATGGATGTACCCATACAAAGATGTTTTCTCAATATTTAGGATGCTGCTTATGAGCTACTTAACTACTTCTCAAATAGTCTTTTCATAGAGTCTTATCTATAACTCATAACATAGGCATTAGAGACTGAACTGCTGTTACGAGAGAGAGCATCTTATCCTGGCTTAAGCATCAACTCAGTTCATGAAGAGTATCTGGGAGAGAATGGTGGAAATTATTTTTATTTTTTTCATTTCCAGCCTAATAAAGAGCCATATGAGGGGCATGGGCTATTTATGAGTAATACAGTAGTAAAATACAGGTTCTTGAGTCAGACCAGTTAGCCATGATGAATGAGTTTAGAGAAAACTTTTGAATTATCTGAGCTTCCCATGTCCTCATCTATAAAATAATGATAGTGTCCAACGCACGGGATTTTGTGAGCATCACTCTCTCCCATCTGCTTGGTTGTTATAATACTTTCCTCCAAATAAACTGCCATATTCATGTTGATAGAAGTTAGAGTGTTTTAGTTTTTTTTTTATTTATTTTTATTTTTTAAAAGATTTTATTTATTTATTTATTTGACAGAGATAGAGACAGCCAGCGAGAGAGGGAACACAAGCAGGGGGAGTGGGAGAGGAAGAAGCAGGCCCATAGCATAGGAGGGATGTGGGGCTTGATCCCATAACGCCGGGATCACGCCCTGAGCCGAAGGCAGACGCTTAACCGCTGTGCCACCCAGGCGCCCCAGAAGTTAGAGTGTTTTAGATTGAGTTCCTAGAGAAAAATTCTGAGATGTTTTTCTGAGCAGGAAGTTGACTGAGGCATTTCTCACTCAAGACAACACCTAAAGGCAGGAATAGGCAGAGAGAAAAGCTGACCTGTGATGCAATTGCAATAAAGGTCTCAGGTGACCCCATAGGCAGATCTGGAGCTGGGGTGGCCATTCTGAGTTTTTCCAAATCTAGCAGGCCTGAACAGGCATTGGATGAGGGCTGCCCCAGAGAGGAAACATGAGCTTGGATTAGGTGGGTCCCATTGACTGAAGGTAGTTCCCAGAGAGGGACCCAGCTTTGAAGTGTCAGCAGCCAACACTTCTGGCAGCTGAGGAGAAACCAGTGCCTCAGTCATGAAGGGCATTTCTGAATCTTCTATTCTTCACACTTATGTTGCTTAGAACCTTTTGCTTCTTAAAGTGAGTTTACCCCATTTAGGAACAGATCCTCCAGGATTCTGATTTTTATCACTTCCTGGGAAACTTACAAGACAAAGTTAGTGAGAAAGAACTGTACCTGTACCCCCACCACTGTTGCTGATCTCAGGGGAGCAACTGATACTCATCATCTTCCTCTTCTATTGTCCCTGAGAAGTCTAAGCCTGGGGTCGTCATGTTTTTTTAGGGATGTAACTACTGCTTTTATCCATTTACCATCAAAATTTGGCAGGGAGCACCAAGAGAGAGTCAAGTGCCAAATGTATTCTTATTTACATATGTAAGAACAGCTACTTCCTACTGATGCACAGGGTCATTTACCCCTGCCAGTGTGGCGAGTCCTTTTCTGGGCTCTTGTAGCTTCGTGTATGAATCCTGGAATCTACTGGGTAATAGCCAAAGTTACTGTGTTCTCTGGTGGCAGTATTTACCCTCTTGGAACCAGAATCTCTACACTGGCAGAGTCCAGATGTGTAGGGGTGGAAAATACAAATTCTCCAAGTGGTCTGGGAGTATGGTAAGTAGAGCCACTCTAACTGTTGCTCTTGGTTTTTGGGTTAATGTATTCTATTCAATTAAAAACCAAGCAATAGTCATTGCTCTCTGGCATATACTGTGTCCTCAGTGATGGTGCCCCATCCTCATAGGCATCTTCAAGACAATGCCTCAGCTGTGCCATCAAATGACTGTTGTCTTGCAACATGGTAGCTTCTGGTGGCATGAAATGGGACCAGTGGATTCCATGGACATGTATGTACCCACCTACAGTTACTTTGTTATAAAACATGTCCCTTAGTCCAGTGCAATGTTAAGAGGAATTCCCATGTCAGGGGATCAAATATTCTTTAAATCCTTTTAGAGTGGTATTGGCCAATGCCTGGAAGGCAAGAAAGACAACTCATATTTGGAACATGTATTGATCTTGGTCAAGAAGGCCTGTTGTCTCTTTGAGAATTAAAGAGATCCAATAAAATCAAATTGCTATCAAATACTTGATTTGGTCTTCTCTGGAACTGGTGACATATCTGGGGCTGCCCCCAGGAAAGAAACAAGGCAGCTCCCATCATCCAAAGGTAATTTTTTGGTTGATATGACGCTTTGGTTCTGCCAATTTGAGGAATGAGTATCCCAATCCTGAAGAGTATTCTGGGGTAGCATACTACTGCATCCACTACATATGGAAAAGAAATTTTTTTTTTAAAGATTTTATTTATTTATTTGACAGAGATAGAGACAGCCAGCGAGAGAGGGAACACAAGCAGGGGGAGTGGGAGAGGAAGAAGTAGGCTCATAGCGGAGGAGCCTGATGTGGGGCTCGATCCCATAACGCCGGGATCACGCCCTGAGCCGAAGGCAGACGCTTAACCGCTGTGCCACCCAGGCGCCCCTGGAAAAGAAATTCGATTGGCTTAAGGTAAAAAAAAGGGGGGGAGGGAAATATATTGGAAGACTGTTGGATTTGGGGGTAGCTCATGGAATCTAAACATGTGGTAAGCATCTAAATAAGGCAGAAATCAGACTGGCTCTAGGGACTTCAGATAAAAGAGTATTGCTGTCAATTTGATTTAGCTCCAAAAATTTCTAATCTTAGTTTGAATTTCCTGCTCTCAAATTTCATATTCCTAGAATAGTAAAGATGATCGGCCCAATTTAGACCAGGTGTCTTTCCTCAATCATCAATATGAACAGTGAGGTGGAATCATGTTTCAGAGATATGGCTTCGAAGAACCCATCCTAAAGAAGGAGGCCATATTGAGATGAAATCAGTCACCATGAGTCTAGCAGCCATTGGTAAGTATTCAGTCATTTTCCCTCCTTTTTTTCCATAAAGATACTAGTTTTTCAACTTTCTGCAACTGTGATTTTTCAGAAATAAATTTATTGTATACCCTAGTCTTACCAAAAAAACAATACATATATATATATATATATATATATATATATATATATATATATATATATATATATATATATATATATCTCCTAAGTCAATATTGTGTAACCTCTATAAAGTGAAGATACTCATAGCCAGTCCCACATGAATTGCAATTCAGGAAATATTCCTGTAGCCAGGATTTATTCCCAACTAGATAATTAGAAGTATCTCTATCTTTACTGCCAGTAATGTTGATAAATAGGTACACTGAGGGGATAGTCAAGTATATTATAAAACAAAACTCATCAAAACTCCTTTAAAAAGCTTTTAAAATTATTCTTGAAAATGCCAAGGGAAATGTAATGTATAATGCAACAAAAGTTTCCTTGAATTTTTCTTTCACCATCTCTCCGGTGGTAGATTGATTACACTGATGGCACCATTATTTTGACTCCTTCAGTTTGTTTCATGAATGGTCCCCAATAACCATAGATCCCTGTACCCATGCCCTTGTGTAATCTCTGGTACTAACTCTGGACTTAGCTCTGTGATTTTCTTTGACTTGCTGTGGTTAATGGGACATTAGCCATCATGACACAAAACATTTGTCCATTGCAGTTTGCTCTCTCTTGCTTTTGTAAACTGTTAGTCACCGTAAGAAATCCTGGTTTAGCCTATTGATGATACATAGCTCAATGCCAACACCAACGGTCAGATGTGGGTGTAAGGACAACTTAGATGATGTAGTGTCAGCTAAATTGTTGGCTAAACCCAGGAAAGATCTGCAGAAGAATCACCCCAAAGGGTGAACAAAGTAAATGGTAATTGTTTCATGTTACTAAGTTTTGGGGTGGTTTTTAACAGAATGATAGATAACTGACATGACACCCTTTGCCTTATGACTTTGCATTTCTCTCTTATGAAAGGGGCAGAATCCATTTCACCGTCTTTTGATTCTGAGTTTCCTCGGAGGATTGCTTTGGACAATGGGGTACATATTTACAGAGATGATGCAAATAGAGGCTTAAAAAGACTGGGTGTGGTTTTGCTTTCTCTCTTGCTCCTCTGCCTTTGTCATGAGCAAGCCTAGCTTGCTGGAGAAGAGAGCCTGTTCAGAACTGCTCAGTTACAACTGAGGCTATTATTCAGTATCAGGTGACTTGCCACTGATTGCCAGACATGTGAACGAGCTCAGCCGGAATTGCTGAATCCAAATTGCCAGCTTAAATTGAGGACTCACAGACTCGTGACTAAATAAATGTCTATTGTTTTCAGCTATGAGTTTTGGATAATTTGTTATGCAGCATTATTGTGAACAGATAACTAATGCATCTCCCTCGCCTAAATGTTACGCATTCGTACCAGCTGCTAAAACATTGTCTCATCTATCCAAATCTTACCATATGATCCTCTCACTGCTCTCTTTTCTCAGTCTGTATTTCAGCCTCGTTTCACAAGCCCATCTTGGTGACCTAGGTCTGAATTCTATTTTTGGTCCAACTCTCAAAGGACCTCTAGCATCACCTCAGACCTGATGAGCTTCATAACTCTGAGAATTATGCAGTTCTCACTTTTACTCTAGGTTTTTGAATAATTGATAGATAAAAATCACATTTGTTGGGACTGACCCAATCAATTCTGATGCTCAAGGCTTAACTTTACTGTTCCTGGAGAACTGGCTCGCTGCAACAGTCCCTCTACTAGAAACATAAAAATGGATCATTTCTCCCCATTTTGATATTTGGTTATGATTTCCACATGCAAATCCTTGCTGCTTTTCAGTCTGCTATACAAACTTTCTATGGCAAGGAAACAATCTACTAGGGACACGGAGAATCTGGTGTTTTGAATTCCTTATCTAAACTCAAATGCTGGGTTTTGTGCACCCTCACTTAATCCTCCAGCCTTATCTGTTACCAATACCTGCTGCCCTGTATTTTCAGTGCTATGTGTTAATCATTACTCAAATGACTCCTGCTGAGATAGCGTAGTCTGGATATTGCTCTTGTAACATCGATGTAGCCTGCATCAACTTACAGGCTACTTAGACCAACTGAAAGACCCACAGCACCCACCTAGTCTCCAGGAGATCTAGTTAGTAAAACAAATATGAATTTGAACTAGTCCAAGCATGTCTGATCAATCTTTCTCTTGCAAAAAAATCTAATTGCTAAAATATAATGGTCAGGCATTGAAATGGAGTTAAAAACAAATATCTCTTCTGTAACTTTAAGAGTAAATTTTCTCTGGTTCCTCATTTTAGTGAATTCATATAATGCTGTATGATTCTGGTTTCCACCCAGAACATCTAATCTTAAACCACGTTTTCTTCTTAAACTACTGTTCTACACTCAGCATGATCTCGTCAGTGCCCCTCTGATTTACCAGTGTTATTCCAAGAACCACTATGACTCAGGTCTGGTTCAATGCCAGCCCTTTATATGCTTTTCAGCAGACTGTTAGGCATGGTGAAAATGAGTTCAGAAAAATAGGATTTTGAATTAATCACACACTGACTGTGTGGCTTCAGTAACCCAGGGAACTTCTCAGTTTCTTCTTCTTAAAATGGGACTAATAGCACAGTGGGAACACTATTATAATAGTAATGCACAATAATGATGTTTTGATGAGAATTAAATCAGATCATATCTGTAAAGCATTTGGCACCATGAGTAGCATATGATATTCTATAAATGTCAATTCTAATTGTTAAAAGGAGGTATGAAAATATCTGTTGTTTCAGCCATAGTTCATAGCTTACTAGATGATGAACAAGACCAAAAGAAATATTGAATCCAGTTGACATAACAGATTCTCAGTTAATTCATTTCTTTAATATGTATTTATTGTATCCCTACTATATCCCAGGGACACTACATGAATCCTGCCCCAGTAGAGCACATATTTAGAAGGACTGATAGATAGTAAACACAAAACTACTCAGCTAATTATTGGAAACATTACCATTGTAGTAAGTACTACAAGATGTCATGTGGCCATGAGGGTGGACAGCAGAGATCGTTACGTGGGGACAGGGGTACAAGAATGAGGATGAGAATGGCACTATCAATATTAATGAGATAAGAAGGTGCAAATCATGAGGCATTTCTGGCCACATTTAAGACCTTGAACTTTATTCTAAGAGCTGTGTGAAGTCGTTGAAAGTTTTGTTTTGTTTTGTTTTCAAGATTTTATTTATTTATTTGAATGGGGAGGCTGGGAAGAGCAAGCACAAGCAGGGGGAGTGGCAGAGGGAGAGGGAGGAGGCTCCTTGCTGAGAAGGGACCATAATGCAGGGCTTGATCCTAGGACCCTGGGATCATGCCGTGAGCTGAAGGCAAATGCTTAACCCACTGAACCACCCAGGCATCTCTGTTTTGTTTTGTTTTTGAGTTGAAATTCACATCGCATAAAATGAACCATGTTAACATGTACAATTCAGTGTCATTTAGGACATCCACAATATTATGCAAACATTACCTCTAGTAATAGTTTCAAAACATTTCATCACCCCCAGAGGAGACCCCAGACCCCTTATGTACACTCTTCTCATTCTCCCCTGGCCTTAGTCCTTGGCAACCACTGATCTGCTTTCAGTCTCTAGGGATTTGCCTATTCTGAATATTTCATATAACCGGCATCATATAATATGTAATCTTTTGTGTCTGGCTTTTTCCTTCAGCACAATCTTTCAAAGTTCATCCATGTTGTAGCATAGATTAGTAGGCAACCCTCTGATACAATGGTGGTCCAACTTAACGATTTTTCAAGTTTATGATGGCACCAAGCAATATGCCTTCAGTAGAAGCTGTACTTTGAATTTTGAGTTTGGCTCTTTTCCCGGGCTGGCAATAGGCAGTATGATATTCTCTCGTGATGCTGGCCAGAAGCAGCGAACCACAGCTCCGAGTCAGCCATGAGATCACAAGGGTTAACAACCGGGACACTTCCAACTATTCTGAACCCATACGAGCGTTCTGGTTTTCACTTTCAGTACAGTATTCAATAAATTACATGACATATTCCACACTCTATTATAAAATAGGCTTTGTATTAGATGATTTTGCCCAACTGTAGGCAACTACAACTATTCTGAGCATGTTTAAGTTAGGCTAGGCTAAGCCATGGTGCTCTGTAGGTTAGGGTGTGTTAAATACGTTTTGATCTAGGATATTTTCAACTTATGATGGGTTTATCAGGATTTAACCCCACTGTAAGTTGGTGAAGATCTGTACCTCATTTCTTTCTATGGCTAATATTCCATTGTATGAGTATGTCACATTTGTTTATCCATTTATCCTTTGATAGATTTAATGGGATGACACCATCATGTTAAGATTCCCTTTCTTTAAGTTCCAAGGACACATAGACAACCTGTGGGAGAAGGAGCCCGAGAAGCTTCCTGTCCATGCAGGCGAGCAGTCAGAACTATAAGGAAATACATAGGACAATTGCAATAGAAGTTACAAGAGGACTTTGAAACAACATTTTAAAATATTCTTACATTTGAAGAATCTCTTATTTTTAATGGATGCAATTACTTCTTCTTATCTACCAAAAATAACTCATGCCTTACTCATTTATGGGTTTTGTTCAAATTATAATTTAGATACTGAAGGTATGGTAGACCTCTTTATTCTAATATAGTAGTGTGCTTTCATATTGTTTTAAAGAATTCTCTGAAGAAATTTATGTAAATACTTCTCTGTTTTGAGAAGGTGACTGTTACGAGTGAGATTTTAAGAACCTAGATGAAGATGGTCACACTATTCTAAAAATTGAGTGAAACAATACTAAGATAGGCAGAAGGAGGGAACTTGGGCTGAGATCTCTATGTCAAAGATCTCTAAAAATTACTATACAGCCACTCGCCTAATATAAATGATTATTAATATGAATGGACAAATCACTAATTGCAGGGATACTTCTTTTCCCAAAATTCAGAATATAATATATTCATATGCCACACATATTACTTAACATACCTGTTTTCTAATAATTATTTTTACCCCTGGGATACAACAAATTTGCTATTTATAAGAATTTATATCTTAATTCTTTCAGATGCAAAGAACATATCATTAAAAGTAATCATAATTAGTATTCACTTTACAGAACCATATTCTATTATACTATCCTCAAAATATTTTAAGCTCTGTCTGATCATTGACAGTATTATTAACAGTAAATTTAATGTACAAAGTAGACCACAGTAGCCTATAGATTTTTTTAAAGGGTCTTTTTCCAGTTCTTGCCAACAAAGTACACTTTATGGATAATGTTTAGTGACCCAGAAATAGCAGGATTATTTTATAGCTATTGCTGGTATAACTTTCATTATTTAACTGTACTATGATATCTTAGAAATGGATATTTTGTTTTGCCTAAATGATGAGGTGAGTACTAAGGGCAACGTAATAGCCATTTTCTACTGATCACCCTGTATTGTCCTTGCTGCGCTATCTCTTATGATTGGCCTTTGTTTGGCAGTGGCTACGCAAGCTACTTCCCTCACAAGTGGTCTGAGGGATCAGTAAATAAGCACTTAAATGCACCAAGGGATTAGCTTTTTAAAGGAGTCCTTTTGTAATTCAAATAATTACTCTCCTCATGTTTTATAAGGGCTTTTCCGAGGGAAGCTTGCTGTTGCACTGTACATGTCCCATGGGGTAAGAGAACTTTCTCCAAAAGATAATGTGAATACAAGTTCTAAAGTATATTACATGGTTTGTGGGGCACCTGGGTGGCTCAGTCATTAAGCGTCTGCCTTCGGCTCAGGGCACGATCCCAGGGTCCTGGGATTGAGCCCCGCATGGAGGAGCCCTGCATCTCATCGGGCTCCCTGCTCCGCTGGGAGCCTGCTTCTTCTGCTCCCACTCCCCCTGCTTGTGTTCCCTCTCTCGCTGGCTGTCTTTCTTTCTCTGTCAAATAAATAAAAAAAATCTTTTTTTAAAAAAAGAGTGTATTACATGGTTTGAAGTAAATAATACGTACAGGGAAAAATATTAAGTCCAAAGATGCAAACACAGGGACTTCAATAATATTGAAGGATTTCTAGTGAGAATATCTCAAGGATTCATAGCATGTCAATTTAACAAGAGGAAGAACAAGTCTACGGGGCGGGGGAAGAGAATCAAATTGACATAAACAAGGAAAAAGAGCAAGGAGGCATAGAATATTTTTAAAAAATAAAATAAAAGCAAGAAGGTAAGATTTCATAGAGTATTCTTGAATCTCTCTTCTTACTAACTCTGCCTCTCTCTCCCCCATATTAAATGTCAAGTGTTGCAACAAATGCTGATGCCCTTTCCTTGCTCTCAACACCTATTTATGCCGAGCAGAGAGAAGGCTTCTCTGATTGAAATCATTGACAGAGAAGCTCAGCATGGTTTCCTTTGAACAGGCGTAAGTAGCTGACGACAAGTTGTATGCATCAAATTACAATCCCTAATAGTTCCAACAGAGAAAATATCATCTTCATAATTTAGAACTATGTTTGGTCATGTGTTCAAATACAACATATATTCCTATCCTAAGCAATCAGACCAGTCTCCTTTAATTAATACTAAACTTAATATTGAAAACCACTGGATCAGATTCTCGCAGGATCGAATGTCCTTGCTAGTTTTTATCTTTGGAGATGACATTTCCTTTGTGTAACAAGAACCATAGCACCATGACGTCTCCCAACTGGAAGGGCCTTAGCTCCCGTTTTGCTTTGCCTAAGTTAGTGGCAGAGCCCCTTCCAGAAGCCTCCCAACTTCCATCCCCCATGTTCTTTCTATAGCAGCACCACTGAATGGTTCAGAATACGGAATTTTATTTATTTATTTATTTATTTATTTATTTATTTATTTATTTATTATTTTCATGTTTTTTAAAGATTTTATTTATTCATTTGACAGAGAGAGAGACACAGCAGTAAGAGAGGGAACACAAGCAGGGGGAGTGGGAGAGGAAGAAGCAGGCTCCCAGCGGAGCAGGGAGCCCAATGCCGAGCTCCATGCGGGGCTCGATCCCAGGACCCTGGGATCATGCCCTGAGCCGAAGGCAGACGCTTAACGACTGAGCCACCCAGGCGCCCCCAGAATACTGAATTTTAATACAAATATACTCCAATGGAGACACAAGGCTGTCATTTATTTATTATCTTCTTAATGGATGCAAGGATTTCAGTCCTCTGGCTCTGCCTTTTACCAGCTGAGAAATTTAATCAAGTTATAAAGCTTCTCTGGGCTTCAGTTTTTCATCTGTCAAATGATCAGGAAATTAGATTAATCTTTAAGGTCTCTTCAAACACCAAGATTTTGATTTTATGCTATGCTTTTCACTATGTTTAACATCTGAGAAGAATTTATCCGACGTCTTCCTATTAGCATGTGATGAAGAAATCAGTCTTCATAGCTCACAGAGCTGGTTAAAATCTCAAATACCAGAAAGATTTATAATGTGTGATTTCCTTGGATGAAAACTCTGGATTTTTACATATGTTCAATATCTTTGTGGACAATTATGGAAACATATTCTTGGCATTTGCTAACTTGTGACTGGTCTTTTCTCTCCTGTCCCATAGCATTAGGATTCCTCCCCTTACCTGAGTGTCACAAAACCCTTCTTAACCTGGTGACATCAAGACAATGGGAGGGGGCCAAATTTGTAATCCTATGCATTGAAGAGTTGGGTTGAGGTGGTCTCTAGTCTTTAGTACGTACACACTTCCCTTCTGGTTGCCTGACATCTATTTTTTTTTAATCTGTGATAGGATCTTATATGAAATTCCTAATCTGTGGTCTCCCCCACCCCCAACATGTGCAGGTGCTTTCAGAATAATGCTGCAATTTAGCTCTATGAGATGCTGTAAATAATTAGACCAAAGGAGAAGGCATAATCACATTGGGATGCTGTAAAGGCAGAGGTCTCTGCGTAAGCCATTGAGTTCTGATATTTGGTGAGGGCTGGGGCAGATAGAGGGGAGTGAAATTTTAGGGAAAGGTAATGGTGAAAAGTGATTCCCGAGTCAGGTAAGTATCATCAAAGCATTTGCAGCGTTAGTTGATTTCTACATTCTTATTTGTTTATTTATTTTTAAAGTTTTATTTATTTAAGTAGTCTCTACACTGAAAATGGGGGCTGAAATCATGACCCCAGCATCAAGAGTTGCATGCTCTTCTGACTGAAACAGCCAGGCTCCTCTGACGTCCCCGTTTGTATGACTGAAGACCCAAGTTCAGGGAAGTTAAAGAATTTATCCAAGGTCACATAATTAGTAATTAGCAGCAGATTAAGTTTTAAATTCATGTAAATGTAATTTTACAAAACATGGTATTCCTATCCCTTATCCAAATCCCTATGTGCCGGCTATATTTTCAATACCAGAATTTATACAGTATAAATATATATTTTATGAACATTCCCCACCCCCCCCAGGTCTGGGGCTCCCTGTCATCAAACAGATTCATATTTAGGCAGAGAAACATGAATGTTCACCTAAAGTCGGATAAATGAGGTCTATAAATAGCCTTACACTAGTTCAGGTCAGGTTTTCCAGACAAATGATTCAGGTCAGTTTCGTTTTGCTACCAAAAATTCTTTTGGGCTTTAGAGCTGTGCGAATTTGAGGCTTTTCGATTTAAGTGTTGTGTACTTGATTATCAGTCTGCCTGAGTCTACTGAGGGACTTGTGCATGGGCCTGGGTTTGCTCACTGAGGAAAGTGTGTCTCTACCCCAGGCCCCGGGGCAGTCCTGAGGGAATGGGGGGCTGAGCAACAGGGGCTGTGGGTCTCACGGTGGGAGAGGCAGGGTGCAGGCCTGAACAGCCAAAGCCCACGGTCAGTGCCATGCAGTACTCCACACCAAAGGGAGCCTCTGGTGGCCATGGGTTTCTTCCCCCTCGAATCTCCATGGAAGTTGATAGAGTGTATCTTTTCGATGATACCACGTATTCTATTCTATTTGGGAGGTCATTGAAAAATATAGGACTTATTCCGTATAGATTCCCATTGTGGCCAAATTCAATGAAGCATAACTACTTTGAAAGGGATGGATATCTATCATTAATGCGCTAAAGCTGTGTTACAGTGAGGTTATTTGAAAATAGAGGGGGATTAAAAGTGAAAATGATAGTGATTGTATTTTTTCCCCATAGGCCAGGCTACTAAGACCAGGAAAAGCTAATATGTACCTGAAATATTTTAAAAACTAATATCTAATCATTCTTTCCCACATCGTAGTTGAAATATAACTAGTTGATGGCCTGTGTTGGTGTTGTGGTTCCGTAGCCCCTATTGGTCCCACATATTAATATGGTATAAGCATTAATAATTTCTAAATTGTGATTGAATATAAAGTTAATGTTATGAGGCTATTAAGAATTCATGCCATGGCAGTAGTCTGAAATACATAGGTACATTATGTTGTACCCAAAATAAATTTGACCTTGGTGCTTCACATGCATTAATCACTTTCTTCTGGGCACAATAGCAGAACACTAACTGGATATGAATAATGGATGCAAAACTTTAGATTAATTTTTAGCATTTTAGTCTTTGTATTAACACAAAAATGAAGTTACATTAGGATTCTGGTTCTCTTTCAAGTGTTCCAATTGCCAGATATCTTTAATTTATTAGGCGTGGAGATTAGCATTAACTAGCATTAACTTAATAACTGCACAATAAGGATGGACAGTGTCCTATAGGTGTATTGTTTTCCCTTATCTCTATAATCAAGTTCACATTGATCAGTGTAGATGATAGAAACTTAGTATGGCAGATTCTAAAAGAGCACCAAGGATAAAGCAGTATGTCTATACGATAGTAGGTGAGAATGAATTTATATAAATAAGAATCATCAAAGACCTAGCTGATGATGGAGCTAATCTGATTACAAAGTTTTAAAATCAAATTAAGTTTTTTCCATAAATTGACTGAAAAGTATATATGCTAAGAGTTAGTACTATCGTCAGGCTGAATAAAGGCCTCTAACCTAAAAATTAGAACCTAAGAGACTGGTCTTTAATGTAAGAACTTGAACCTAACACACTGGTCTTTACCCATTATGTTCTATGTTCTAAGACTTAGGACATAATTTGAACTTAATTTAACTTTGGCGTACTCAAGATTACTAGAGTAATTTTGTTTAATAAACTTAAACATTCCCAAATACAGAACCTAAAATATCTTAGTATTCCATAAACAACAGTTTACCATCTACCTCAACATTGTAGAATGGGTAAAGAGGGATAAATATCAATCAATAAATGAAAATACAAGAGCTAAGTCAATGTCTATGCTTAAGATATAAGACATCCCTATTTCTGCAATTAGAGAAATAATGTTCAACAGCCAGTTCAGTTATTGTTGGGGTATTACTTCTCCTGCTAAAGAAAAGTTTGATTATGCAGAAATGTTCAAAGGATGTTTACACATAAATTATATTTTTCCTTCCTGCTACCAAGATATCTATTTTCAAATTACCTTAAAGGCTCTTTTGGCTGCATCTTCATTCTTTATGGGGATTATTTCCATTAAAATAAAATCAGCATGAAATAACTCTTCAATCATACATAAGTGACTCAAGTTTGTATTTTGCATTAAAATTAGAGCCTAGAGCTAGCTAAGAATTGTTTTATAATTAGGTGATGTGTCAGTTTTCTCAGATACATTTTCTCCTGAGGGAATGTGGGAGAATATTAGGATAGTGCCCTCCTTAATCCCCATCACCCATCTAGCCCATCCCCCACCCACCTCCCTCCATCAACCCTCAGTTTGTTCTCTGTCTCTTAAGTGTGTCTTATGGCTTGGTTCCCTCTCTCCTTTTTTCCTTTTTCCCCTTCCCATAATGTTCGTCTGTTTTCTTTCTTAAATTCCACATATGAGTGAGATCATATGGTATTTGTCTTTCTCTGCCTGACTTATTTCACTTAGCGTAATACACCCTAGCTCCATCCATGTCATTGCAAATGGCAAGATTTCATTCTTTTGATGGTTGAGTAATATTCCATTGTGTGTGTGTATATATATATATATATGTATATATACCACATCTTCTTTATCCATACATCAGTTGATGGACATTTGGGCTCTCTCCATAGTTTGGCTATTGTTGATAATACTGCTAGAAACATTGGGGTACATGTATCCCTTTGAATCTGTATTTTTGTATCCTTTGGGTAAATAACTAGTAGTGCAATTGCTGGATTATAGGGTAGTTCTATTTTTAATATTTTGAGGAACCTTCATACTGTTCTCCAGAGTGGCTGCACCAGTTTGCATTCCCACCAACAGTGCAAGATGGTTCTCCTTTCTCTGCAAGAGAAACCTGTTGTTTCTTGTGATGTTAATTTAGCCATTCTGACAAGTATAAGATGGTATCTCATCGTGGTTTTGATTTGTATTTCCCTGATGATGAATGATGTTCAGCATCTTTTCAGGTGCCTGATAACTATCTGGATGCCTTTTTTGGAAAAACTCCTATTCATGTCCCCTGCCCATTTCTTAACTGGGTTATTTATTTTTTGGGTGTTGAGTTTGGTAAGTTCTTTATAGATTTTGGATACCAGCCCTTTATCAGATATGTCATTTGCAAATATCTTCTCCCATTCCGTAGGCTGCCTGTTTGCTTTCTTGATTGTTACCTTTGCTGTGCAGAAACTTTATATCTTGATGAGGTCCCAATAGTTCAAGAACACTTGCATTTTCTAGCTAGTTTATTTTCTCTTGCACACCATTGTAATTAGAAAGTTTTAGTAACACATACTTCATATTTAGTGACATCAGTCTAAGATTGCTTCATGCATTCATTTCCATAAAGAATGGATCACACTCATCTCTGAAACAAAATGATTCAGTCGCTGAGCTGGGGGTTTCTTCCGTGGCGGGGGTGATGCTAACCATTGTAACCTTTCTTTTTCTTGCTGTCATAGTTAACAGATTTCCCCTTTATCTGCACATGTTCCTCCAAGAGTAATTTTCGTTTTCTATTTCCAAGGTTTTGAGAGTCTTCGTAACATCCCCTACAAATCAATAACAGAGCTCAGACGACATCTTCAGTGAATTTACGAACTAGTAGCATTGTAATTTTGGAAAATAAATCACCTTTACAAAAATAAGATAAAGTATACTCCAGATTCATCCAGATGTGACTGGAATACTAGATTCAAAAGACTAAACAGGAAGACCTGGGTGGCTCAGTCGGTTGTGCTTGCCTTCGGCTCAGGTCATAATCCCAGAGTCCTGGGATTGAGCCCCACATTGGGCTCCCTGCTCCATGGGGATCCTACTTCTCCCTCTCCCTCTGCCTGCTGCTCCCCCTGCTTGTGCTCTCTCTCTCTGTCACATAAAAAATAAATAAATCTTAAAAAAAATAACTAAGCAAATTGGCAAGTATTTGCCAGCATGCACCGTAACACAGTTCTGCAGGGAGAATCAAATAAAGAATCAAAAATTTTTATGTGATTTAAGCTTTTCAATTAACTGTGTTTAAATGAAAACACTGTCTATAGTCGACTAGAAAGAGATCTGAAGTTGACAAAGTTGGGGGCAGTTTTCCTTGGACTATTAAACTTAGGAAAATAGGTCTCCAAGATTCCAACTGAGAATTCCTCCATGAGTTCAGTTATGACATCGTGCCATGGGTGATTATAACCCAGAATCTAGTCTCATTCCCTATTTTAATTGCCGAACCCAGATCCTTATATTAAAATACTAAGCAGATTGCAATATATTTAAATTACATAAGATTTTAGGTATTTTCTGAGTTCTTTGATGACAACGATTTTGCTTCCCATCATCCCTATCAAATAGTAACTAGCAGGGTGAGCCTCATTGACACTCAAACATAGAATAGATATTTATGTTTTCATTCCATACATACTTTCTAAACACAAACCATTTGCTCAGTTATGTCACAGAAAACGTTCCCACCCTCAAGGATCTTACATGATGGAAGGAAAGGACATATAAATAAATAAAGAAGTATATAATATGTTGGTTGGTGATAACTTCTGTGGAAGGAAATACAGCAGGATGGGGGGCAGGGAATATTTAGGTCAAGGCAGGGGTGGTGGGTGTCTATTTTACATAAAGTGGTCAAAAAGGGTCTCACTAATGCAGTGAAATTTGAGCAAAGAATGGCCATCTGGGGAAGAGCAATCAGGCAGCAGCAAAGTACTGAGGTGGGGGCAACTTGTAGCATTTGAAGCAACAAGCCAGGGAGGCAGACTACGAATAGGGGAAGAATGGTAGGGTGTGAGTTCTGAGAGGTAACAGGAAGCCACGCGATGCAGGCCATTTTAAGGATTTAGGAAATTATTTTAAATGATTTGGGAAACCACTGGAGGACATTGGTCAAATGAATAACCTGATCTAATTTTTATTTTAAAACGATCAATTGGGTATATATGAAAAGCCTACAGCTAACATCATATTTAATTGTGGAAGACTGAACGCTGTCCCCTTAAGATCAGGAACGAGGCAAAGATTTCTGCTCTAATTATTTCTATTCAACATTGTACTGGAAAGCCTAGGACAATAAGGCAAGAAAAGGAAATAAAAGGTTCAAGACTGGAAACAAAGAATCAAAATTACTTATTCTCAAGTGACATGTTTTTTTAATGGAGAAAATCCTAAGGAATTTAACAAAGAACTGCTAGAATGAATAAAGTGAATTGAGCACAGCTGTAGTTTACTAGATCAATAGATATAAATACATAATATTTTTATGTACTCTCAGCAGACAATTGAAAAATGAAATTAAAAATAGAATTCATAATAGCACATGAAAACCTTGAAATACTTAGGGATAAATTTGACAAGAGATTTGCAAAACCCATACACAGAAAACTAGGTAATGTGGTTTGAGTGACAGTGAAGACGACTTGACTAAATCGGACACATGGCCCACGTTCATGGATGAGAAGGCACAATTGTAAGATGGCAAGTCTCCATGAAGTTACAGCCAACTTGGTGAAGTGAGGACTTGGCCTTGGAGAAACAAGCCCCTATTTAGAAAGACACAGCACTTGGGAAATTTCCCTGAGATTTACAGATACCTGCATGACTAGCCATTAGTCAAAAATTGTTTTCTTCCTGGAAGACAAACAAAAGGCTTACAATGTTTACAGGAAGTGATGAGTTTTATAAAGGCCTGGTCTTTAACAAACACAATATTAAACACTATCACAGAGGTCTGTGCCTAGCAAGGCGTGGCTTTTGAAACTCAATCAGCATGTCTGAGGCAGAACAAAAAATTTTCTCTTACGAAAGCTGCACTTTGGAGATTTCCATATTTAAAAAGGCAATCTGTCCAGAAAAAAAAAAAAGGCAATATGCTAGTTTCTCCAAATTATAGTTTTATTAATTTGTGGTATATTCCTCCCTGGTCTGCAATTTGCTTTGAAGTCTGGGATTCTCAGGCCAGTATTTTATGGAACAGTCAGGTTTTATATATGGCTACTCCACACCTAGGAAATCAGGGACAATATTAGATAATTTGTGGCTTTTATAGATACTCACCTGGAGTCATTAGACTCCAGTGGGATTTAGGGTGGTTCATGACTACTCCCAGACAGAGGTGTTAGAATTGCTAATGCGTGGTTATGTTTTACCTGCTTCTCATTCCTTCTCTGCCCCCTCCCTGTTTTAAATTTTTATTTTTACCTTCTAGAGCCACTTCGGGAGGAGCTGGATTGCACACGCTTGCTAGGGGAGACAGAAAGATAATTTTTTGTTTAATGTGCCGACAGCAGGATCTTGCTAGTTAATTACTGCCAAGAAAGGACTTCTAATCCTCCTTTCCAAAACTAAAATTCTTCTGGTCTCCAGTCCCTGCTTTTTGACTGGCAATGAATGGCGATCCCATATAAAACTGAGTGGTGACTGCCATATTTTTGGGTAATCGTTTATCCTGGAACGCACAGGAGGAAAGAGCAGCTCCCCAAGCTCTGCACACTGAGGTCGCTTAATTGAGAGTTTGTTTCATCAAGGCAAAATTCTGGTTTTATGTGCCTTCAAAGTTTTTCAGGCTGAAACTCTTCTGACATACTCTTTAGCAGAGAACTTTTAAACTTTGCTCGTTCATTTATCTTTGTCCTCGAGGAGCTTCAGAATTATTTTCTGAGAAGAATCCCGGCCCTGCCAGAGGGTGTTCTCTCTGTTCAGAGCATAGCTGATATAAGTCAGGCCTTTTGATGCATATCTTTTTTTTTTTTTTCCTTTTCTTTGCAAGGAACAGAAAACCACTCAAATTAGCTCAAATAGAAACGGGTTTTATCGGAAAGTATTGGGCTTATATTGGTTTGCTAGGCTGCCACAAACTGAATGGTTTAAACAGGAATTTATGGTCGCACAGTCTGGAGGCTAGAAGGCTGAGATCCAGGTGTTGGGACAGTTGGTTCCTTCTAAAGGCACTGAGGGAGAATTCGCCCCAGAATTCTCCGGGGTTTGGCTGGCAGTCTTTGGTATTCCTTGGCCTGTAGAAACGTCGCTCCCATCTCTGCCTTTACCGTCATGTGGTGTTCTCCCTGTCGTGTGCGCACACGTGCGTGCGTGTCTGTGTGTGTGTCCAAATTCCGCCTTTTTATGAAGACAATTGTATTAGAACAAAGGCCTACCCTACTTCAGTATGACCTCATCTTTCCCAATTACATCTGCAACGACCCTACTTCCAAATAAAGTCACATTCTGAGGTACTGGGGCTTAGAATTTCAACAAATGAATTTTCAGGGAGAAACAATTTAATGGGTTTCCCCAAATCTCCTTTGTACAATGTACACCTGGGTCTCACAGAAACTGGAAATCCATCGGCATCTCTGGAATGTCTCTGTATCACTTTGCCTCAAGGGTTGGTTCTCTGCTTCCTTCTGCGTATTCTATTTTCTTTGCTCCAAACCTGCTTCTTCTACACGGCTTTTGGTTTTGGCTCCCCTGTAGCTTTGGCTTGTCATGGTGCTGACTCTGGCTTCTGGGGCTACCATTCTGGCAGCTAGCTCCTTATCGCTGACTGACTGACTGTTAATTCTTAAGAGAGACACTGTGATCGCTTCAGCTCAGCCTTGGGTTGTCTGAATTGGGAGTGCATCTGGGGTTCAAGGAGCTGTGGCTGGGGGTGGGAGCCGGGCAGGATCTGCAGACCAGTAACTATGCCCTCTGGGTGAAATTCGGTACTTTGAGAAGGTTCCAGGGATAGAGCATGGGATAAGAAGTGATGTGATTGAAGATAGCCACAAATTCTTTAACCCTCTTCCTACTGAGAGGTAAAATTTTATGTTAGCAGGAATTCTTGAGAACTAGAAACCAAGATAACATTAAATGTGCAAAAATGTTGTTAGAGACAATGTCTTTATGAAAGGAAGTGGGGATGGAGACAGGAGAGGCTGGGAGAGACATCAGATAGCAGCGCGAGTCTGAGTGAAGGAGGGAGGGAGAGAAGAGTGAAAGCATCCTAGATTGCTGTGTATCCAAGGAATTTTCGGCAGAGCGGTTGGGGAGCCCTTGGGCCAAAGCTGGCTGATAAAGGAGTCTTACGTCTTTCAGCAACAGGTCTGACTTATGTCTGGCATACTCAATCACTGGTGGGAGATACGGACTTCAAAGTGCAGGACCTGGGCCCCTTGGTGTATACTCCCTGTAGTAGGAGAGCTACAAGCCTATACCCCCTTCACTTGAATCTGAGTTGGGCCTTTGGCTGCTTTGAGCGATAGAATATGGCAGAAGTGACCCTCACCAGTGTTCTAGCCACGTCCAAAAGAAAGTCACCTTTCACTTCCTTTCTCTGAGAATACCCTCTTTGAGAGCCCTCAGCCACCATGGAAGACTTCTGACTATCCCAGATATGCTGGAAGGGCTACATGTAGACACTCTGGTTGACACTCCCCGCTGAGGTCAGCTTTCCAGCATGTCTGCTGATGTGCTTGCACCATAAGAGAAGTTGTATTAGACTCTCTGGCACAGCTGACTACCAACAGGTGACCTCAGTCAATGCCATATGGAGCCAAAGAAGCCCCAGTGGAATCCTGCCAAGAGCCCTGACTCACAGAATCATAAAACATAATAAATTGGTTATTGCTTTAAGCTTCTAAGTTTAGGGGGTAATTTGTTACATGGCAATAAATAACCAGAATAGTAAGTGTCTTATATAGGTTACGCCGTATCAGATAATTCCACCAAAGGTGAAAGTTTCCTTTTAGTTGGGCTCTCCTAAAGAAACAACCAGAAGGGTAAACTTGCATGATGTTGGGAGAATCAACTTTGAGATCTGAGTTCTGAAGATTGATTTTGTTACCCTTTGGAATTTAATCAGTCCAGAATATCATCCTGTTCAACCTGAGAAGACAAAGAATCAGAGAGGTCATGTTGATGCTACCTGTATACAGGATCCATAGCAAAGATTTTAAATAGGTTTCCCTTTCTCTTAGGATTCTGGTAATTTAGAAGAAGTTGGGGACAAGGGTTTTACTGATAATAGGAGAGACTAGCAGAGACTAATGATCTCTCAATTTAAATTCTCTTAGGGGAAACCTCAGGTCAAGCCAGCATCAACGTGTCCCCCATTATAAGGGAAGGATAAGAGCGGGCCCAGGTGCCAGGAGAATCCTAGAGCTAAGTGGAGAAAAAGGTAGAAAAACCAAAGATAGAAATGTGGTGAGAGAGTAGATCTTAAAAGTTCTCATCGCAGGGGGAAAACATTGTAACTGTGTGCGGTGATGGCTGCTAACCAGACTTGCTGTGGTGATCATATTGCAATATACGCAAATATAGAATCTTACGTTGGATGTCTAGAACTAACACTATGTTATATGTCAATTATAGCTCAATAATAATACAGAAATATTGCAAGTAAGGAGTGTTAGAATCAGGGCCTCAGACTCAGGAATGTCAACATTCCTATGCGAATGCTGGCCAGAAATTCAACATCATCTGGTTCCTCTACCAAGATTACACCTGTAACGATCTGACCTCTGACTAATGCCCTGCCTATCCCGTACCATAAATATGGTGGGGCTTGCCCTCCATCTATATCTGTTAGTGACCATGGATTTTAGAACACATAGTTTCTTATGAAAATGATGGCTGATAAATTAAGAAAATCACACTGATCACAAGAGAGTAAGTGTGATGGATAGATGGGGAGGATTTTTATCCCCTGGCTAGGATCATTAACCGGTGAGCTGCCAAAGATTAAGGCTTGGGGTGATGGTGGGGATGACAGCAGAAATCTACATGTTGCGGCTGCAGGTAGGGGAGGAAGAATAGGGAAAGAACTTTTCCCTGTGTGTTTTTCCTGTTATGATGGACCTCTCTCTTACTGCGTTCTTGACTATATTTTGTCAGCCACTGTGAAGACACATCACGAAGGAAAAATTAGTTCATGTTTTAAGTGGAAAAATATTTATACTTAAAATCATAAAAGGAAGAAAAATCAAGAATTGTTAGAAACACTACGTAGTAAGTGACAAAACTTTTGAAAAATAATTGTGAATCCTGAAAAACAATTGTGGACACACATTATGACCAAAAGTTAAGGAACCATTTGAAAAACTGAAATGCATGAATTATAAATAATTTGCAACTTCACAAAGTTAGAAGTAACTAATATTGAGAGTTAGAATGTTAAAAGCATTATAACAAATGGGATGAATATTCGCAAAGAAAGATTAGGTTAAGGACAGGCAATATCAACATATAAAAAGTATTTAATTAAAAAGTGATTGAGCATTAGTTTTGACAATAGATGCCAGACTCCATCTCTACTTCTGGCTTTGCAAACAGATGCCCAGTTTGTGTTAAAACAATGAAAGGAGAAACTAGTATAACAGCGTGATGTATGGAATTATTGAATCAGTATACTGTACACCTGAAACTGTATGTTAACTATACTGGAATTAAAATAAAAACTTAAAAAAATGATAAAGCAAATAAAATTTTGAAAAAAATCAAGAGATTTAGAGGAAGTCTAAATGAGTACCTTAAGCATAAGAAATGAGATCCCAAAACAGGGTCAAATCAGCGTGAACCAGGATACATGGGAATAATGCTGCTTTTTAGACTCAAAAAATGAAATAGAGTCTAAAGGCTAGGAAGAAAACACTCAGGGAATTATTAATCATTTTCGTGAGACACAGTGGTTCAGGTAAGGGTGAAGTGTTGGTAGACATTTGATGTTGGAAATGTATTCTGGAGGCTTCCTCCTCCAGCCATGCCCACACTATGGTGAGGTCCAGAGCCCAGCAGAGAGCAACACCCAGTAGGGTGGGGCCGTGTCCTCCTCCGTGGCCTGTACCCCGCCCTGTAGGCACACCTGGGAGGCCCAGGGCACCTGCCAGTTGGAGGTCGTGGGCAACATGGGTATGAACCGGGCCCAGTGCCCAGAGCAATTGAGCTACTTGGCAGAAACCCATTTTCTAATTATATGTTAACGAAGTACTTCTATATTTTAATTTTTAATCAAACACACCACTTGTAGCTGGTCTCAAAAAATACAAATACGTAATTATCACTTTGAAGCTTTTTAAATATCTGGTACAAGGAGTTTATTATTTTTAGCCTTTCTTTAAGGGAAAAAAATGTGCTATTACTTTTTGCCTATTCTTTTCAAGAAGCTTCACTAACAATTGTTTAATTTGTACGAAGTATTCTGTGTGGTCATTTGAGTCCAGGCTTTGTCACTTACTGTATAGTGACTGTAAATGAATACTTGACTTCTCTTATCTTCAATTTCCTTGACTGTAAAGAGATTAGAATTTAGCTCAGAGGATTAGTAATTAAGCAAGAAATGCAACTAAAGCCCTTTCCGTATTAACTGCCACATAGTAAGCAATAAATGCTATTTATTATTACCATTAATTTATTATCTGTGACAACTATAGACATGTTGACATCTTTTCTATATTTAACTTTCCCAACCAGAATTCTAATAGATTACTTATTCTGTTACGTATTAAAAACTCCCAAACCCTTATGACCTAAATTAAATGAATATTCTGGCACTTAAATATCTTGACCTCTATTATCAGTGAAATTAATTCTGTTTCTAAATTATTCTAGTCAGGTATCATTTTTATAAAGGGATCCAATTAAGTTTGGAGGATTTATCTTACAGTCTGGAGCCTTGCTGGATTATTGTCTCTAGTAATAATCTCTATCTTTTTTTTTCTTTTTTGTTTCCAGATGCATATTCATGCCATCTGCAAATATAGTTCATTTATATCTTCATTCTTATGTTTGTAATCCCTATTTCCTTTCCTGCTTGAATGGTAATTGCCATAATCCTAATACGTGAATTGCAAGTGTTATACATATATAACACGGAAGTGCTAAAAGGGGTGGGATTCATTGTCATTTTTTTAAGGGAATGGCTCCAATGGATTTGTACTAAATACATAAACACAGGACTTGAAATGGACATATTTGATGGTCAGTTAAGACATTCCTAATGACATTAGTTATTGACTTGGTTATTGGGCTTAGTTATTAGACTTAAAATTTAGAGCAAATATTAGATTTTGTCAAATGTGTTCTTGGCATTTACTGAGAAGCTTAGAAGATTTTAGGTTTTTTTTTTTTCTCCTTGTTAATATGATGAGTCACGTTGGTTATTTTCTTTGTGCTGCATCAGTTTAAAACCCTAGGATAAATCACTGGTAGTTTTTATAATATTTGGATGCTTGTGTATCATTCTGTAATTGCAATTGGCCTAATAAACCTTCTGTGGTATTTCTTTTTTAGGTTTTGGAATCCAAACAGTTTTTGCTTCACAGAATTGTTTGGGCTATGTTTTAATTTTAAATATTTCTGGGCAGCTATTGTTATCTATGTATTATCCTTTGACATTTTTACAAAGTTTTACAATGAATCTGTAACAATGGAATGCACATTATGTAATGACTTTTTCTATTTTTGTCTCACTGATTTTATTAATGTGGACCTTTTATGAAATGTTCATTTGAATATACTCTTTTGTAAATAGTCAACCCATGTTACTTTGCTTTCTCATTATAGTTGAGAATATTTGTCATAATTTAAATGATTTTTTAAAATAGAATTTATTAAATTTTTTTTTAATTGAGCCGGTGGTTGATCACTGATGTTAGGTTTTTCTGTTGATTAATGAGTTACCAATGCTCAGGACTGGATTGAAAAACCAGACTCACATGAATCAGAAATCTTACTTAGTAACAAGCTTCATCAAATAAGAGCAAGTATACAGGCAGTCAAAAAGTTCAGAAGCAACCGAGAGACGTTCTTCCTGTCTCGAATACGTTCCCCTGATCTGGAACAGAGAGGTCGCTGTGTGAGGCTGACAGGAGCACTGCCCCCCACGAGAGTGTTTCGGTTATGAAACAACTGTATTTTATATCCTGGATGGCCTTGTCCAAGGAGCCACCCCTCCTACATCTTGGATTCTACTTGCTTTAGGCAATCTTTAGCCTGAGACTTCCAGTTTAAGGCATTTCAGAAATAAGTACTTTCCTTCCTAACAAATATCTCTAGTCTATTTACCTGTAGGTCCTGTTGACAAGGTGGTCACCTGCCTTTTTCTCTGGGGGTCTCTCCACCTCCTGAAGGAACTGAATGACTTGAAGGCCAGTTGCTTTAACGCCTTCTTCCCAGTTAATTATTGTTTTCGGTGCTCAATTTTTACTGATTTTTGTCTCCCTTTCCCCAAGCATGCTTGCTTTTGCTCTTAGTTGTATAATTTCTCTTTCCAACTTTATTTGGTTTAATTTGTTTCTCTCTTAAGTCTTAGGATGGTATCAGTTAACCTATATATTCAGAAAAGTATATTTTCTTCTAAATATTTCTTCTAAATATTATTTAAATTATATATACTTATATATTATTTAAATAATATATATAATTTATATATAAAGATATATTTAAATAACATGCATTTTGATGTGTTTTCTTTATATTTTTATTGTTCAAATATTTTGATATTTTGTCTCTCTCTTAAATAAGATTTTGAGGTAGTAGTTTTAACTTATTACTAGATAACTATGGTTTTGTTTAGTTTTGCTATGAATATTGCAAATGTAGTGCAAATTTCTGTCTTTTGGCATCTTCCAAGTAAATACTTGGACTTCAGAGTAGCATGTATTTGCAAACACTTACCAAGCCCCTAAAATGTGCCAAGTACTACTAAAATGGAATAAACATATTGGGATGCTATTTCCTTTCATGTCTTAAGGATTTTACTATTGCGTCTTCTTTCTCTGGCGTCGTCATTTTTTTCCGTTTTACTAGAATATTTTCTTTACTATACCCGAGTATCTCCCATCTTGAGTGGGACAGAAGGCCACTGGGGACTCCGTATGTGTCCTAATCCCCTAAACCTGTGTACCTTTTATTTTCCACGGCAAAAAGGACTTTGCAGATGTGATCAAGCCTTAAAATGGGGAAATTATCCCGAATTATCCTGGTGGGCCCAATGTAATCTCGAAGGTCCTTAGAAGAGGAAAACAGGAGGGTCAGAGCCAGAGAAGATTTGATGACAGAGCCGATGGTGTGGAGCCCTGACCCAAGGTATGCAGGCAGATGCTAGAAACTGGGAAAGGCAAGGAGATAGATTCTTCCATAGATTCTTCTAGAAAGAACACATTGCTGCCAACCCATTTTAGGCTTCTGATCTCCAGAACTGCAGGATAATAAATGTACGTCTTTTTAAGGCACTAAGTTTACGGTAATTTGTTACAGCAGCAATCCCTGTGCAATCAAGTTTCAATATCTTTGCAGGTAGACACCCCATAAAAGATTCACTGTGGCTTCTGTTGCCTTTCTGTCAATTACTGTTTCATTAGAATGTCTATGCAGGTCAAATGATAATAAACTGCTCTATAGTCATGAAGGAGTAATGCAAGAGCTACGCCCTAAGTTTTAAGTTACTAGTATTTTTGGATTTAAGTGCACCTGTTATAAGCCACAGCTTGTTCAAGTTATTTTTAAATTTAATTAAGGCTAATTTTGTTTTACAGGAAATTTAGTTTCCTTACTTACAGTTAATTTTTTACTTCACTCGCTTGCATTATTCATTATCAATTCATAAATTAAAATTTAATGATGCCATTCTTTGCTTTCTCTTTCCATTTATGTGATATCTCGATGGACATTAAACTTTTCAAACTGTATTTTGTTTCATACTGATTTGGGAGATTCAAGATATCAATATTAGAATATATATCCCTATTTCCAAAATTTCCATTTCCATTAAATATCAAAACTGTTTAGTTTGCTTTGGTTTCAGTGCATCTATTTCACGCATCTATTCATGTCTGCCTTCATTATTCTGCCATTATTCGGTCAAGAAATCCTAGAGAAAGAATCAACTTCGTTCCTACTAGTGAATCCCATCAAGTTTTGCAATGACCTATATTCAATTAACTACCACATTCAATAACAAAGCAGTACAATTTCACTCCCTTTTTTGAAAAGTAGGTTTTCCTACTCTGGATCTGTATCACTCTTTGCAATCCCTGTAAATTTAATATGATAATGATAACGCTAAAGCTAATGTTTATTGAGTACTTACCAGGCGCCAGTCACTGTTTTAAGTACTCACTTCATTAATTCATTTCAACCCCACTATAACCACAGGAGCAAGTATTACTCTTGTCCCTAGTTACAGGCAGAAAAATCAAGCTGCCGAGGGTTTAAATTGCCCATGGGCATAAAATTTGGTGTTTTGATGCTGGACGTTGAACCTTCAAATTCTGGAGTCAGAGCCTACACATGTAACTGCCACAGTAAAACACGTCTCTACAAGTTAGTAATGTATTATTCTGGTTTATTGTATAGATTACATATTTTTCAAGTGTTAAAGGAGCCTTTATTAACACGGAATCTTAACTAGACCCCCCCAAATCAATACATTTTAAAAATAGGAAGTACACAAAGATTGTTATAATCAATTTGGAATATAACTTAGAATCTTTCCAAGTTGAAGATGTGCATAACCCAAATACCGTATAAAGATTCTTCTTCATGTGTGTAGGGAAAGCTACTCAACACTGTTTATACTTGGAAAAATGGAAGAGAACTGTCCATTTACAGAAGAAAAGATGCTGGATCATACATGCAATATGAAGTTCTATAGGCGTTCAAATGAGTAACCTATGGTTATTTGAAACTATCAATGGATCTACAAAATACAAAATTAAAAAAAAAAGAAAAAATATAAAATTTAGCTAAAAAGAAGCAAGGATAAAAAGGATACATACAATATGATACCATTTATATAAATTTAAAAGGAAATAATATATTTCGTTAGCAGATACAGAATATACCCCATAAAATTTTTAAAAATAAAAACGATAAATATTAAGTGCACTATAATGCTTACCTTATGGAAGGTAAGGGCCATATAGGCCATATTCCTTGCTTACCGAAAATAAAACTCACTAACAATTTTAATAAAAATTCCTCAATCACTTAAATACTTTAAACATCCCCACGAATCACCGTAGGACAAAGAGCAAATAAAAATTCTACAGCTTAACAAAGAAAAAAATATATAAATCATATCAAAGCTTATGTGATTTGACCAGATATACTCAGAAGTAAACACTTCCACATGTTTTGAAAATTTAAAAAAAAAAATGAATCAAGCATTCAATTAAAAAAGATAGAAATAAAAGAAAAACAGTGAAATTTAAGGAATCCAAGTGGGAGGAGGTTATATATATATTAGGGTAGAACATTAAAAATAAGATAGATTTCAGAGTGCTTGGGTGGATCAGGTGGTGTAACATCGGTCTCTTGATTTCGGCTCAGGATATGATCTCAGGGTCTTGGGAGCGAGCCCCGTGACTGACTCCACGTGGCGTCCGTCTGCCTGAGATCCTCTCCTTCCTTTGCCCCTCCTCCCACTAACTGTCTCTCTCTAATAAATAAATCTTTAAAAAAATAAGATAGAATTAGAAAAGGAGTTACAATTAAATTGATAAATATATACAAGAACTAGTTTTTAAAAATAAGCCAAACCAATGGAAAATCTACAAAAGAACATACAAACTCAGCTTGTAATGAGAGAGGATTTAACAATAAACGAAGAGCAGACAGAAATCATAAGGGATTTTCTGCCTATTAAAGCATACAGCTTAAACATTTCAATGACATGAATAACTTTCTGACGAAAAAGTATTAATACTTACTCAAGATGTAGAACACCTTTCTTTCTTTTTTTTTTTAAAGATTTTATTTATTTATTCGACAGAGATAGAGACAGCCAGCGAGAGAGGGAACACAAGCAGGGGGAGTGGGAGAGGAAGAAGCAGACTCATAGCGGAGGAGCCTGATGTAGGGCTCGATCCCAGAACGCCGGGATAACGCCCGGAGCTGAAGGCAGGCGCTTAAATGCTGTGCCAACCAGACACCCCTAGAACACCTTTCTAACGTAATCGTTAGGAAAGAAATTTTGAAACAGCCAATTATTTAAAAATACAGGCTCCAGAGTCACAAAGTCTTTGAAAATCATCCATTTAAATTTTCAAGGAGTACCTCATTGCAATAAACACTCCAGAGCCCTGAAAACCTGTGTGCTGTGTGTTCTTTGTGTGCCCCTCAGATTCACTTTCCTTCTCCACCCTGCCCTCTGCACCAGACCCCTGCATCTAAAGACTCCCTGCCCTCTGCTTTGGATGGGGTCCACCCACATGGGAAACCCAGCAGGAGATGGGAGGGAGGGAAGAAAGGAAGGCTGCAGGATTTATTCCCTTGGATCCCCTCCTGAGGAGCTTACTGCTTGAGACCCCCAAATGAAGATCACAGGTTTTCTCAAAGTGATCATTTTCAAGTTATTCTCTCATTCCAGGTTCCGGTGACTCTTCCTTTCTAAGATCCAGGTGTGTTAGCAGCCCTAAAATACTGCGGTAGAGCTCACCTGTCTGTACTTTGTAAATTTATTAATCTGTTTTGGAATTATCTTTTTTTTTTTTTTTTAAGAGAGAGAGTGTGAGTGAGCATGAATGGGAATGTGGGGGCAGAGAGAGAATCTTAAGTAGGGTCCAGGCCCAGTGTGGAGCCCCATCTGGACTCAATCCCAGGACCCAGAGATTATAACCTCAGCCAATATCAAGAGTAGGTAGCTTGACCGACTGAGCCACCCAGGTGCCCCTGGAAATATCTTTTTTTTTTTTAATTTTTATTTATTTGTCAGAGAGAGAGCACAAGCAGGAGAATGTCAGGCAGAGGGACAAGCAGGCTGCTGCTGAGTAAGGAGCCTGATGTGGGACTAGATTCCAGGACCCTGGGATCAGGACCTGAGCCCAAGGCAGATGCTTAACGGACTGAGCCACCCAGGCGTCCCATGGAATTATCTTAATTTGACCAAATGATATTAGTTTCTTGTTGGCACTCTAATACAATAAACAAATCATTTAATAAAGTATCACGTATGATACCAAAGCCTGAAAAAGGTAGTGCACAAAAGAATCACCAACTAATCTCACTTTTCATTAGAAAGAAAATTCTAAATTAAATGTTAATAAATTCGTATACTCTACCATGGTGAAAAGCACTCACTATGAGTAAGTAGTTTGTATTAAAAAAACACAAGGATGGTTTGATATTACTGCATTTATTTCATATCAATAGATTAAATAAGGAAAAATAATCTTGACACTGAAAAAGTATTTAATAAAATCTAATGTGTGTATTATTGAAAACCAATCAATACTTTAAAAATTAATAAAAATTGTCTCAAACTAAAAGCTACATCATTCTTAATGGTTAAACAAAAGTACTTTTCTTACTATGGAGTTATTTTTTGCATTGTTATTTAATAGTATCACAAGAGGTCAATGTAATTAGACATGTAACAATAAGAGCTAGAGTGATTTGAAGGAATGAGACAAATTATGATTATTTGTAGATGATACAATTTTTTGTATAGATATCCTACCATTAAGTAATCTCACTGAAGTTACTGGATTTAAGAAAATCATACGGGGGGCACCTGGGTAGCGCAGTGGTTAAGCATCTGCCTTCGGCTCAGGGCGTGATCCCGGCGTTCCGGGATCGAGCCCCACATCAGGCTCCTCTGCTATGAGCCTGCTTCTTCCTCTCCCACTCCCCTGCTGTGTTCCCTCTCTCGCTGGCTGGCTCTCTGTCAAATAAATAAATAAAATCTTAAAATAAAATTATTTATAAAAAAAAAACTTTTTGACAAAGAAGAGTTTTGCTGATGTCCTAAAGTGACAAACTTAAAAATATGTGACAAGGATTTAAGAAAAGGAAAACAGAGACATGGAAATAGACACACGTATATGGGAGGATTTAATTTATCAATTAATGGGGTAGGTAAGCATATTCACCCAAATGGCATTGGCACTTTTGGTGGTGAAAAAAAAAAAAGATTTAATAACAATTTAACACAAATTGGCAAACAGAAGCCACATAGTTAAAATTTTAAAGATGTATCCTCACACTATCAAATCACAGGGAAAATGTGTGCAATTTGATTTAAATTTCTTATTGAAGTGTACCTTGCTGTACATTGATAAGTGTACTTTAACTTTCTCAATAGATTGTTCAGGTTCTGCAGGTGTTAAAATAACCTTCTGTCTTTATAAGAGCAAATTGACTTGCTTGGAGGCTTTGCAACGGCTCCATTTTTTCATTTTAAATTTGGACACATTCTACTTCAAATTTTCTACAGTCGCTGCGTGGTCCCATGCAAAGTCATTAGTATTTGGTGCTTTCGAATAGTTGCTTCCTTTCTTCCAGGCAGATCGTAAGATCCAGCCTCGATTTACATTTAAAATCTTGACATTAGGACTTAACAAAGTTTGAACTCATACCAAAGATGAGTTTGGGTAGTCAGAGGGTTTCTCCCATCTCTACATCCCACAGACTTTAAAATTGGACTTTATAACTGTTTTCGCCCCCATTCTGGGAGCAGCCCACTTAAAGATGGGATTTTTCCCCCCATAAAGTGGCTGTCTTCAGCAGTACTCAGCAAGAGGGTTTCTCTCCCTTTAAGAAAACGGTCTGCTATTTCTATCTACCAAGCTGCAGAGGCTAACTGTGCTCTACTGCAGAGTCTCTAGGACCTCTGACAGAGCTTTGTTATGATGATGCAATCCATTTCTCACCCACGGTGGTCCATTTCACTCTCATTATGGTTTTCTTCTCCTGGCTCTGAGGTGACATTTCATAGTCTTTGCCTCTTTAAGTCTTAAAGGGGCAGAAACTTGGAACAGCCTGGAAAGTCACATCTGACACTTTCATTTCCACCAGAAAGGGTCCAATGGAGTGCTGGACTAAAAATAGAACTGCAGTGCCTAGAACTGATAGGGCATGGTCCCACTGTATTGGCAGTGGGCAAAATCAGGTTATGCTATGGCACCTGGCTACGTTTTAATGGTAGGAAGCTTGAAAAGTTGGAACGTAGGAAGAAGAAACGAGGATGATGACGTGTCTGGAGAACATAGGACACAAAGCATAGGTGAAGGAGCTGGAGAGATACAGCCTAGAAAATGAAAGGCTTCGCTTATGATTATAAGGCAGGAATACTGTCAAATGCTATATTGAAGAGAATGCGGGACTTGAATGGAAATAGGGGGTTCTAAAGTGCATTTGCCATTGACTAACTAGCAAGCACTGTGGTCCTGGGGAAAACCTTTAATTGAGGGTGTTGGATGAGATCACCTCTGTGTTTTTATGATACTATCATTTCACTCTCTTTTTTGTAATACTGGAGTTGATCTATGATTTTTCGACATTATTTTTTACAAATGTGGACCTCTTTCTTTCAAAACGATGTTTACTGGGATTTCCATTATATAAAAAAGATAAAAAACAGAGCTTGTCTGGTTGAATCAATGACAAAAGAGCTACAGAGTTTCCTCTCCACATGGCCCTAGCTCCTGCCACTCTTTTTGAGTAGCAATGTAGACCCTTCCACGGAACCTCTTTATGGAGAACACAGTCTAAAACCACAGGAAAATTGGATTAAAAATGAACATTGACTTTACAGGCTGAAGTGTATGAAATTGCCAGTTCTGTGCCTCCACAATGGTCGAATATCAGTAACTGCAGGTGGTTTGTCCCAGTATAGACATTGAGTGGGGTTAGAGCCTTCCCTTTTCTGACCTTTGTATCTGTCCCTTAAATGAATTTAGGATTCAACGCCTCCGTTGCTGTTGGTTGTAGAAAAACAGAATTCCCGAAACTTCATACCCCTCATTAAAACATCTTACTCCCACTACAGGTGGGAACAATTCACCTTGCTACAGCAATGAGAGAAATGTATGTTATAGTAGTCTGCTCTAACATTCATAATTATGATAGTTTTCTTTAATTGGCTTATAATAAATTAAGTGAGAAATTTTCATAATAGGAAATATTTTAAGCCCTTAAGGAAGGTTTTCATGGTTTTCTGGATACAGAAGCAGATCTTAATAACATTCACTACTACTACTATCACTACTTACTACCAGTATTAATCAATTTCATGGTAGGACATTTGCAATTAAGAAATATTCCAAGCGTCTTCAAAAACATGGATATTTGTAGTAGTGATTGGTTTCTTTTAAATCTGTTTTAAATGGATTGTGAAATGCGAACCCAACTCCTGAAGATGAAATAGCATCTTCTTTCATGAAGAGTACACAGATTAGAACAGTTAACGTTATTGACGTGACTTCAAACCAACCTTTTGATGGAGAGAAAAATGTTGACAAAAGTTATAATATGCTTAAATGAAAATGAACTTCAAATAGAATCTTAATTATTAAAGTAACTGGACTGGAAAAGACTATGATAGCTGAAACAGTAGTTAATTTTTCAGAAAGTACCATGGAATAAATTTACATTCTCAAGTTAGGCAGGAGAAATAATAGCACGAAATATATGAAGCCCTCTTGGTTTTAACATATTACTTTCTGAGAATGTACATAGATGAGCAGGAAGGTGACTTTAATACAGATGCACTTGAGGGTTTAATTCATTAACAATCCAAGAAGGAATAATAAATACTTCAAATAAGCTGTGCTTTTCATATCTGCTCACTAATGAAATTTTAATTAACTGTGGAACCAATTATAAGATTTTGTATAAAATGTTGCAAGATTAATTTTTAAAATGGAAATTAAAGCACTCGAGCAGTTTTCCTACTAAGCTTTCTTGAGACTTTCCTTCTTTGTTTTTCTTCAATCTTTTTTATCATAATAAATATGAAGAATATATAAGTATTTAGGCTTTAAAAATCAAACCCATTTTTATTTATATGTTTCATATAATAACAATTTAAAAAATATCGTGTTATGTATCACCTCATTTAGATCAGTCGTTAGGCAAAAATGGACTTTCTTCTACTTAGTAGCCCTAAATGAATTAGTTGTTTCCTTCATAGGGCAGCCCATGAAGTAGTCAGAAGCCTAGGAATCAGACATCAGCCTAAAGAGTTTTTAAATAAAACTCCTTTTATTTTCCTTTCAAAAATAGTCATAAGCAGGCATTGCTTGTAGTGGATTTTAGCTCTACACTGGGAAAGTTTACTTTCCTGGAGTTATTTCAAATGATTGAACAGTGAAGATGTTCCCCCTGTTCTGCCCCAGTAGATCCCCCATCACCCCACTTCTGCCACCCTCCCCGTCCCGTCCTTGTCTAAGAGGCAAAATCAGGGTGCCTGGGTCGCTCCGTTGGTTGAACATCTGACTCTTGATTTTGGCTTAGGTCGTGATCTCAGGGTCCTGAGTTCAAGTCCTGCTTTGGGCTCCACACTGGGGGTGGACCCTATTTAAAAAAAAAAAAGGAGGCAAACTTAGTGGACTATGCTGGTCACTACTTACCTGGAAGTGAAGTGACCCTCTTTTTCTTTTTCTTTTTTTTACACACCTGAAATGATTGGGAGTAATGATGCTCAATTACAATTTTTTTTGTTTGTTTGTTTGTGATGTAAAGAAGCAGACACCTTCTGTTCTTTCATAGAAATGTTATAGAGAATCAAGTATGCAAAACCTTTTGTGACCTAGAGAAAGACACAAAAACTTTGCCGGGTATCTCATCTTTTTTTCATTCTCTCATTATTAGCTTTCTATTTCCAAGGGGCTAGAACTAGATGCGCGGCCTTATGATGACAGTCTTCCAACTGGACCATGAGTTTGGGAAGTTTGGGAAGATGGTTAAGGGAATTATTTTCTAGATCCTCAATTTCCATACATATTTTTCTTAAAACATATCTGAAGAGAACCTTCTTGCATATTCAGGCAGAGTCTCTTTGCCACTTTTCTTTTCATAAAAGCTATACCCCCACTGTATGAAACAAAGGCACAGCCTTCAACCAAACCTTACTATGGTACATTTTCCCAGGATGTAAAAAGTTCTAGGGCTCTAAGCAAAAGGACTTTGGAGCGTTGGTTGAGTGTTGTTATGTTCTGAATTTAGATACATTGTAGAGTGGGATAATGGGAGTAACTTTGCTTCTTCTGTTGCCTTGAGATGTGTGGAAGAACGCATTGCTCTTGAAAGAGAGTGTCTAGAGAATAAGGTTTGCTGTTTGAAGATAACTGATTCTTTCCAACTCTTTTCAGTAGTCATCCTCAAGCCAGGCCGTGAGCTGGAAATGAAGAGCCAGAGGATTAAAAATTGGGCGGTTGATTCTTTTACATGTAACTGGAAATTATCTCGACATTATCAAAATTTTTTAAGATACTGGGTTAAAACTGTAAATGTACATTTTATGATTTCTTTTAGACTGGTTTAATTATTTACTAATGTAGTTAAACTTATTTTCTCAAATCATTTCATAAAATATTAATTCTGATTTCAGTTAGCCTAATTTTTTTTGTCTATAAAATATTTAGTATTTTCTACTTCCTATTAGCAAAAATACAAGCATATGCTAATTTTGGGCTAAGTAATTTTTAGCAGTACATATCATTTCTTTCATAAAATACATAAGGAATTTTGATTCTGGATTTATTGTAGTTTATACATAGTTTTTATTTAATTATACACCAAATGTACACATTTACCAAAGGGATACTATACCTGATATCATACTCCTCACTTCATAAATAAATCATAAATTTACACATAACAGACTTGCAAATTAAGAAATAAAAATGGCATATTATCATGCTTTCAACTTATTAGAATATGGATAACTTAAATTATATTAGATATGAAAAAATTAGGTCTTAATGACTACTTTTAGTAATCTGTGTTATAAGATTTGATTCCTAATTAATTTCACAGAGTTTTTATATTTCTAAAAATATGTGATAACACTTTTATTGAAAGTGAACACTTGAAGTCCGGGTTTTTTTCTGATCTGCTTGATTGGTTTGACAATGAGGGTTTGTTTTGCTAATTAGGTTGCAAGCTAGAAGGTTCCCACTAATTAAATGAGTTAACTCTGCAGCTCCCAGACTTGGGTAAGATAAAACCACACTGTTGAAAAAGATTGTTGCACTAACAAAGATGTATTGAATTTAATATTTCATTTTCCCTCTCTCTGTGTGAGTATACTGGATTAATAAAATACCTTTAAGTGAAAGAGTTATAATGTAAGCCTAGTCATTGGATGGGTTTTGGTAAAGCCTTTGTGCTCCTCCAAGAAACTGAAAGTGTCAGTGCCTATAATAAAGCGTTCGTAAATAAGTTGATTTCTAATTCTTTGCTTTTAATACAACAGAAAGGCAACCTGACAAGTTATGAATTGATACAGTATTAAAATATTTTTTGGTAATAGATTACTGTGTGATTTTGCCATAAAATTCAGAAGAACTTAAAGAAAAGAGTGATATTTTTCATTGTTATAAAAAAACTCTTCTCATTCCTGTTATTTATCTGATTGTTTGCTCATTGCTTATATTTATGAAATAAAAATAAAAATAGATTTTATGCTGAACCCTCTCTCTAACAATAATATTCATTCACAGATATGTAAACTAATTGGAAATAAATTAGCTTGAGCCATATCATTATGAGATGAATTTCCAATAAATTTTATTTTTATCTTTAATAATCAATCATTTGTTTGTAATATATTTATGTTTTTGAATAATTATTTATAGAAGAAATTTAAAAAAACATATAGACTCTATGGGCACAGAAAAAAATGATAGCCATATTTTTGTAGCAAAGATGTATTATACTTTCTAATGTAAAAGATTCTGAGTAAAAGCCTTTCTAGCATAAAAATATATTACATTAGTATAAAATATATTGGTGAAATGAAATGCGAAAGTTCAAGAAGATAAAAGAACCATATAAAATTAGCCAAGTGTTTGTTCACTTATCTTTTAGATAAATCCAGGGTATTTACATTCTCCTGGATACTTTTTAAAAGTCGATATGAATATTTTATTTCAAAATGTCAATATTTACAATATGTTTGAAATTACATGCAACTGTTTAAATTTTTTTATGAAACATCATAAATGTAACATATAGTTTTGTGAAATTCTTTTGAGGATTTTAAAGATTTGTGAGCTGAAGACCTTGTTCTCTTGATGACATGTCCTCTTGATGACAACTTTTAAAGAATATTTGTCCATTGCAGGATCTATTCTCCCCTCACCAGTGGCCAAAACTACCTTCAAGAAAGACTGTAGAAAGGCCTTTGAAATTCTCATATTAAGGATCAACTGCTTGGTTTAATATGCAAGGCGCTTCAGTCTACCCTAGGGGATTGTCACCCACCTTGGCCCTGACCACAAATCTACATTCCTGCCACATCAAATTCCCAGTGTCTCTTGGACAATATCAGGTCCTTTCGTACTTTGGTGCCTTTGTCCATTATGTTTATTGTGCCTGCAGTCTTCTCACTGTCAAAGGCAGGAAACCCAGGACATGTAGGAAGATTGACTTTATTTGAATATTGCAAAAAGAGAGCACCCCAGATCTGAGGATCAGGTCTCAGCAGAGAGGTTTTACCTTAGATTTTGTAGAGAAGAATAGAGAAGTTATAGGTGGAGTAATTGCACAGTTGGGATTGGTTTTTGAAATAAAAAAGAGTCAGTCAGATGAACAAGCAAAGTGGTTTATTTATTTATTTATTTATTTATTTATTTATTTATTTATTATGTCAATCTAGCTTTGGGGGTACAAACAGTTTAGCCAATCATTGATGAAACAAAAAATGAGAATTTTGAGAGTTGGTGTTTGGCCTTGTCCTATGTAAATAAGGGAGTCATCTGAGAGTCTTATGGGAGTCAGGAGGAGGAAGAGTTGTTTTCTTTTCTTTTTTTTCCTCTTTAAAGATTTCATCCATTTGTTTGAGAGAGAGCATGAGTGTGGGGGGGTGGCAGGGGTGGGGGGGTGGTGCAGTGGAAGGGTAGAGGGAGAAGCAGACTCCCCGTTGGGCAGGGAGCCTGATGCAGGACCCGATCCTGGGACTCTGGGATCACTACCTGAGCCAGGATCATGATCTGAGCTGAAGGCAGACACTCAACCAACTGAGCCATTCAGGCGCCCACGCAGAGTGTTTTCTAAGTCAAGCTGAAACGGTAGTTCTTCCCAGTAAGCACTTTCCTGGAACATAACAGGGCGCGGGTTTTGGAAAGAGAAAGATTGGGAGGATTAACCATTTTTATTTTCTAAGGCCCCAGGGCTTAGATAAAATCTATATTGTCACCACCTTTGTCTAGCAAACTCTTGGTAAACCTTAGAGTCTCAATTACTTCCTTTGTCACATCATTACTAGGAAGTCCTTTTAAAATCAACTCCCGTCAGAAGCAGGAGAGGAAGCTGCTTGGGTTGGAGCAGGGGTCAGCAAAGCAAATCCGGCTCACAGACCATGTATAAGGATGCAGAGCTGTCCTGAATTAGTGCGAGGGGGGTGGGGTCTCCCAGCATCAGCCATGCTCCAGTTCTGGGGAGGGTGTGTGCGCCCTGGTCGGGGTGGTGGCAGCATCCACTATACAAGCCTTCCTTACGTTCCCCAGGGAAAGTTTGCTAATTCTCATCTGTTTTCTCCCTGTGCGTAGTTTATGATTCTGCCTATTAGGTACTAGGTTCTTGATATGCCAGGATCTTTGACTCAGCTGGGACCTACTCAGACACAGGAAAAGTGTCCTATTTTTTCTTGTGTTTCTAGCGCCTAACACAGGGCTTGGCATGAAGAATGGACTAACTAAATATAACGGAATGAAGGAATATTCTTGCTTTTCCTAAGACTGAAAAACAGAAAATAAGCTGTCCAGGAAATCATAGAATAATTCATTGGAAGGGTCTTTTAAAATTCATATATCTTACAAACTAGACCTTAGTTTATTTTCATGAAGAGGGTAGGAATGGATCCTTGACACCTGAATACAAGAAAAGTAGAATGTCTAATTTCAATCACATAGATGGGGCTGGGAGTAATTACCCCTTTGTTTGCATAAGCAGCCCTATCAGTGCCCCTGACACTTCTTGCCACGTGTTAGAAAGAGTGTATTTCTGCCAGACTGCCATTTAGCCTCACTTGTCTCTACCTTCAAAACACAAAACCCGCCATCTCCTGCCGCTTAGTTATCCCTAAGCCAACTTAATTTACTTTCTCTGGATCTGAATCCGAAAAACACCAACAAAACAAAACAAAAAACCCCAAACCACAAAAACCTCTGAATTCTAGGACAAGGGATTCCAGAATTCAAAACTCTCCTTCTCATAAAAATTATTACTTTTCCATTCTTTTTATTGTTGTGTCTATAGGAGCAAAGAGCAAAGGTACTAATTTCTCAGTAACGCTCTCTTAAAATTTTCATCTCCAAATGGTGGAAAACCCGAAGTTTCATCATTAAATACTAATAACGATCACTCTTCATAAGGACACTAATTACATGACATACAATTATTCCTGTTTCCTCAGCATTGCACCATCGAGATTTTGGAGAACAGGGATCATCACTCATGTTGCCTTTTTTTTTTTTTTTAAAGATTTTATTTATTTATTCGACAGAGATAGAGACAGCCAGCGAGAGAGGGAACACAAGCAGGGGGAGTTGGAGAGGAAGAAGCAGGCTCACAGCGGAGGAGCCTGATGTGGGGCTCGATCCCAGAATGCCGGGATCATGCCCTGAGCTGAAGGCAGACGCTTAATGACTGAGCCACCCAGGCGCTCCTCATTTTACCTTTTTATTCCACAGTTCCTGGTACAGTGGTGTTTTCAGAACAATGACTTGAATAATAAATTGATGAAAAGTCAATTCTACACGTCATAAACCCAACGTTATAAAACATCACAAACGATGATTTATGTTTTGTTTCACCAACGGTAGATGAATTCATCTTGATTTAGAAATTCCCGTGTTCTGTTAGACCTTGGGAAAGAGTTTACTGTTGGCATCATGTGAAGTTTCTCCATGGTCGCTTTCCCAGGAGAAGGTTAATAGGGTGGGAATGCAGAAGAGGGGAATAGTTTTAATTGATGGATAGTATACATACATTTCTAACTCTGGAATTAAATGGATGGCCATGGCACACAGCTTGGAAGGGAATCTCTTGCATTCTACTGACTCATAAGATATTTTCTCAACCGTGGTCATTCCAAACACCTTTTGGCTTCAGTGTGTAAGAGCCACATTTTAGTAACATGCTTACAATGTTATTGTGTGTATTTTGAGTTCGGCTATAGGGATGCCCATAATATTTTCTACCGTTATGGTAATAACTGTGGAAATGCACTGTATTCCCCAGAATCACATATCTTGGGGTAGATGTAAATTGGCTGTCTAATATCAAGTCTTGCGCTCTCTGTTCTTTGTGCCAGAAACTCCAGGGCATCCCGAGAATACATGTGATTGTGTGGAAGGGCACCAAGCGTCTCCAATACCTATTTCAAAAGTGTCAACTCATTTTCTGTTATACTGTCATTTCTCAGAAAAATATCACTAATAATTTTACAGCTAAATTCCTCTGAATGCAACACTCTGCTTAAAGATAAATGGATTTTATCTTTGTGGTTTTGCTTTTTCTGACATATGCATTGAACTATAATAAGTAAAAATTTAAAAATGAGTAGTTCAGCAACTTCTTTCTGCAAATTTTCTTCGCCATCAGGAAATAGGTGAGGCAACAAGATAGAAATGAATAATATTGAGGATCAGAATGCACGAAACTGAGGAAGCAGGTAATTTATGTACTCTGCAAAGCAGTTTTATTAAACAGAAAATTGTTACAGTTTTGTGCAAGTCACAGGAAAGCCATGCTCTGTCTTTATGGTCAGACTCTCATAATCTCCCAAGCTGGTAAGAGATTCACTGACGTTCCAATTTCCCGGTTGGAACCCTACACCCGGTTGGAGTCCTGGCCTCTGTCGCTCTCTTGTGAGCAATGCCTCGGTACCAGGGGCTGCTGCGAAGCCAGACGCACCTTTCAGTTACCCGGAGGCAACACCGGAGATGGACTTCTTCCCCAACTTCACTTTGTGCTTATCAGGAGGAATTCAACCTCAGACGCACCAGGGGCATTGCTGCCTTGGTTCGGAGCACAGCCGGGCCTGACTCCCAGCCTCAGCCTCACTACTGCCCGTCTTTCACGCGACCTGAGCTGGCAAGGAAGTGCGGTGCCCGGGGAGTGAGGGGGGCAGGAGGCCGGAGGGGGTGCTGGGGGGGAACCTGCACGAGAGTATTTCAGTTCATCTTTGGGGAGCTTTAAGTTCCTGCTGCTTCTAGAAATGAAGCTGTTTTTACTTCGGTTTATTTTCTCTTTACTCTCCTCTTTTTTGTGTTTCCAGTTGTTTCTTTATGGTTTATTTATTTACTTATTTTTCATTTGTTTCCTTGGTTCTTTTCTTTTGGTTTTTTAACTTACCCCTGTTATCTATTTTTTTTTACCTGCCCCCCCCCCCCCTTTAACCTGCCCTGTGTAGGAAATCATTCTGATACATTCGGTGTGTTTTTTTTTTTAAAGCGTGTTCTTGAAAAATGTGTAGTATTTGTGAACATCCATGTTTAACTTCCGCATTTGTTATTGTGACAGAAATCACATTGTGTCTTACTCTGTCATCCAGCAGCATGTTTTTAAGATCCACTCATACTGTTCTGTGGACATTCGCTCTGTCCCTTCCAGCCGTCCATGGTCCTCCTCCCGGTGGGGCCACATCTTTAGCTTTTAATTCATTGGTGATGGACTTCTAAATTGCTGTGAACTTCCTACCACCAGAAACAACAGTGCACTGAATACCCTTGTACATGTTTCCTTTCAGACAAGTGTGACAATTTTGGAAGGAGGTACACCCAGGGATTGCTAAGTCATAGGGTATGCATATGTTTAATTTGCCTAAATAGTGCCAGATTGCTCTCAAGAACAGCAGCTTTTGCTTAACCGTCTACCAGCATTGATGAAAATTCCTACACACACATGCACAAATACGCACGTGCATACACACATGTGCACGCACATCTTTACCATAACTTCCTTAAACCAGCTTCTAAGTTTTGCCTTTTTAAATAAGTGTAACATGCAACTAATGGTCGTTTAATTTGCATGTCGTTCTCTCATGTGCTTTTTCATAGGCATTTTGGATTTCCTACTCTGCAAATAGCCTGTTTATACACTTTGCCCATTTTTCTATTAGGATTGCTGTCTTCTTCCAGTTCCCTTCTTGTGTCAAACTGTGTGTGTGTGTTATTAGAAGAAGGGTAAGATTTACTTCTCTCCTTTATAGTTTCCCACTCAAGACCCATATAATTTTACCATTCGTCAACCTCATGAAGATCAGGTCAAAAGATCTGTTAAAAGTTATGAGCGTTAGTATTAACTTGATTTAGTAGGAAGTTGTAGGTTACTTCCTTTCTTGATACCACCCATTTGTAGGAAGATTGGCAATATAAATGGCGATGGAGCTGTCAAGACTTTCTTTGTTAGGACAGGTCCCTTCCAATTATCAGAAGGTGAAGGGGAAATAAAATTGTCCTCTAATCCCACTTCTGTCAGAATGAACAACTAATCCGACTGCTCCGCTGAAATGGAGATGGGAGTGGGTCTTCTCAAGCATCCTCCCTGAAGTTAGGTGTTTCTTAAGCTCATCCTTTGGGTTCATTTTCTCATATACACTCCTTTTCATTTTTGCCTTGTGGATTTAGGAATAATAAGGACAACAGAACAAAATGTAACTATAAACTGGCCCAGGACTATAGTGTTAATTTGAAAAAAGCACACAAATTCTTAGGGCCTCATTTCAGTTTCCCAATCTATGAATGAAGAAATAAAGCTGAATGATGGTTATGTCTTAGTCAAAAAACCAAAGAAACTATGAAGATCTTCAAATGATTACCACGTTTATTAAGGGCTTGAAGAAGCCTTGAACATGAATTTTTCAAGACAAGGATGGAATCAGTTGTAAGGAAATACCCAAAGAAAAGGAGAATTCTTTATAGAAAGTAGAACATATAATGGCTAATAAAAATACGTTAGCATGGTGGATGTATCACCTTCACCTAATAGTCTTGACATAGACTGTGTAATGGACTTTTGTGCACATGTGTTGCTTTTCTGTATCAGAATTATAAAGCTTTTATATATGAATAGAAATTCTTAACTCCCTGTAGCTATACATGGACCTCTTATGTAAAATGGTAACTTGACAGCCTACACTTGACTTTCCCAAAATGTGTTGTGTGGAATGTTAATAAGTTTTACTTGAAAGAGGGTTCCATGCACAAACATATTTGTTCAGCAAATATTTATTCTCTGCTGTGTGCCAGGCATTGTTTAGGCTCTGAGGATACTCCAGGAAACAAGAAAAACAAGGTTGCTGCCCTCATAAGTTTGTATTCCAGGATAGAATTCAGAATTTTTAAAAGTTCAAATGGTGCTGCATGCTATGAAGGAAATACAGTTGACGATGTGGTGCATATTGTAAGAGTATTGCATGGGGACGGATGGTAGCTATGCTTGAGGTGAGCATAGCGTGAGGTATAGACTTGTTGAATCACTCTCTTGTGCACCAGAACCTAACGTAACATTGCATGTCAACTGTACTTCAATTAAAAAAAGAAAGGAAGGAAGATGGTGTTTGAACTGAGGCTTGAAGGATGAAGAGAAACTAGTGATAAGAAGAGCTGAAGGGTGTAAGTTTTCAGGCCGAGGAAACTTTAAGTACAAAGGCCCTCATGCAGGAAAGGGCTTGGTATAGAAAAGGCCTAGAAGGAAGCCTGAGTGGACGCAAGAGTCGTCAGCGAGAAGGAGAGTGAGGCTTGAACCAGAGGTCCTAAGACTCGATAGGCCAATATACTTAAGATTAGACTTTAAGAACATTAAACGTGTTGGTATGCTACAGTAAGTAGAGGATTAAAATTTTTTTTTAAAGCTCATTTTGGCTACTTTGCTGGAATGGGTTTAAGAAACTAAGAGTGGAAGCAGTAACATCTATTACGAGGACATTGCCGTGCTCCTTCGAGAAAGGATGTGCCTTGGACTGGAGTGATGGCCGCAGTGATGGAGGGAGGGGGGCAGATATTCTTTTGGAGGTCAAACTCATAGACCTTGAAGATAGATTAAATGTGGGTGGTGAGCAGAAAAGGGAAGAATCACAGATGACTTCCAGATAACACTCAACTATATATATATATTTTAAGTGATGTACTATCTCAGAGCCTTTAATGTATTAATGTACTTTGAGAATCTAAGTAGGGGCACACATAACATTTTTGAACTTGTTTGTCCATGGAATCCCAGACAGTTCTCTTTAAACCTTAGGACATCCTTTGTGCTTGTGTTCTCAAATTGACATTCACCTCTTGATGCTTTAGAAATTAAAATGTTTAGTGGAAGATTATCTATTTAAAGGGAACAGTAATAGAATTATTGAATCATTACAATGTACCCCTGAAACTAATATACTACTGTGTGTTAATTATACTTGAATTGAAAAGATTAAAAAATAAGATGTAAATAAATAAATAACAAAAGAAAAAAATGAAAACAAAAGAAGAAAGTAAAGGAAACAGTAGTAGAGTTTATTTTCTTCCTTCAACGTAGTTACCCATTTAACTGTTCATTTACATTCTCATCAAGTATCTATTAAACACTCATTATGTTCAGACTGAGTAATGGGATCACCAAAGTAAATAAGATAGAATCTTTTTCCTCAAGGCATATTTATAAAGAACTATTTTTTGAAAAATAATTTAAATGAAGGAATTGAGTAATAAGAAGATAAAAGGGAAGCAGAGTTAGTCATACTGAAAATATTTTGCAAAAGAATTTTGGGATCGAGTTAAATAAATTTGTAGTAACATAAGGGAGGCTCTGGGGACTGCAGTCCCTTAGGAGGAAGCTAGAACTCATGTATGGATGGGTTGGTAGCAAGGTCAGATTGTTCTACCAGGTTTTGAAGGGTTTCAAGTGAGGTATTCTTGGGTAAAACAAATACAGTGGGACTATGAATGTTGGCAAGTGGGTTACAAGTTTATCTTGGCCCAAGCTAAGTAGGTTAATGCAAGTTAACTCAAATTTTCCATAAATTCCCCGTAAATAGATGTGTGCTGGGAGTCAGTTTAGTTCCAACCAAATGTATTGAAAGGTACCATGTAACTATAAAAAGCCACTGTCACCAAATTTTCCTCTCCTATTTCTTGAGGTCTTGTCATTAGAGATCAGGCTACTCCTCAAGTATTTCTAGAAATCTGAAGAATCAGTTTGACGTATGATTACCAGTGTAGACATAGCTAATTTAATTCCAGACAAACACTATAGGCCCTTCTTAAACTTTAGTTATTTGTTATTCAATGATAATAATTTTGCAAAAGAGCCCTGATTGTCCTTTATTTTTATAAATAAATTTTTATAAATGTTATAAATCCTATATTTTTTATAAATCCACAAGAATTTGAGCTGTTGGATTGAAGATTGTTTATCCAAGAATGAGGTGTAGAAAGAAGTACTGAAGGGAACATGAGAGATACTCATTAAAAACCATTAGGATACTGCCCAGGTATCTCTGATAAAAACGCATTTAATGTTTATGGAATTTTCCTTTTCTTCAGTCTCACGCTATGACTGTCTCTGAACTCAGGGCTGTATTTGCATGCTATTAGGGTCACAGATCACATTCCTAAGGAATGAAAAAAATAAATCTGTCCAATTAGTAAATCCTATTCACACAATAAATTCTTTTTTATTTGTATGAGCTTGGAACATGAACATGGTGCTTGCGAAGTGAGGGCACTTTACATATTCTAAAATAAGAATAAAAAGTGACTAGGGAGATAAGAACAGTATGATAAGCATTATATTTATGCAATAAAGTTAATTCAGGAAAGCTGTTGCATTTATAACCTCGAAGAGGTTGTCCTTTTCAAGGCAGTTAAAACGGACTAAATATTCAGAAAAATTTCTTGAAATCCTTCCAAATACATCTTTTATGTAGCTCTATAAAATATATTTATTTATTTAAACTAATGGCATTTCTAAATGAACAAAAGGACAAAATATACTTAGTAAATGCCAGATATTCATCTTATTAAAATAAAAACCCTGTAAGATGTCAGAAATCACATTCAGATGAATGAATGTGTGTCTGGTATCCTCCATTTGCCCCTCTACCTTCTTTCCTTCCCCATCCTATTAGGTCTTGGGAGGCTGATGTACACAGACCGTATTAGCGGAGTCCCTTGCCCTCTGGCTTTTGATTGGTTTTGCCAATGGGGACCTCTGAGGAGAGCACTTATGCCCTTCCTCTCTTCCTGAGGGGTCTCTTCCTGAGACATCTCTTTCTGAGGGGCCTCCTCATGCTGGCAGTGTCTCTTCACAGATGGTTATAGCCCTCCTTCTGGCCTGTTATATCGACTCCTCCCCTCCAGGTTCTAGTGGCCACTCCTTAACCTCGATCTAAATATGTGAATGGGGGCGCCTGGGTGGCACAGCGGTTAAGCGTCTGCCTTTAGCTCAGGGCGTGATCCTGGCATTCTGGGATCGAGCCCCACATCAGGCTCCTCCGCTATGAGCCTGCTTCTTCCTCTCCCACTCCCCCTGCTTGTGCTCCCTCTCTTGCTGGCTGTCTCTGTCTCTGTCGAATAAATAAATAAAATCTTTAAAAAAAAAATAAAATAAAAAATAAATATGTGAATGGCCTTAATATTATTTTACTCTTCTCTGTGTTCCGATGTTTTTGTGGATAATCCCTTCATTATATCTTCTTTGAACAATCCAGTTTGTATTTGTCATCTGTTTTCTGTTGGGGGAAAAAACCGATTAAATTTGGAAGACAATTCTTGTCCCTGGAGCCTCCTTAAGGTATCTATGTCCACATGGCATATAATATAACATCAAGCATGACTTATCAGGGAAATATAGTGTGAGAATTGTATTCTTATCATGTGTCCGACACTATGAAAGATTTTTAAAATGCAAAGCTATACTTTCAATTCAGAGGCATTTGTAAATCACAATTCCTGAAAGGTGGAGAATTTGGTGGGCTTGATGCTCGCAGGAATTTTCTCTTATATTTAGGAAATGCTGGTTGTGAAGTTCTGGCCAACCTGAGAGACTGATGGAAGCTTTTTTCTCTTGGATATTTATTTATTCATCAATCATTTATTGCTCACACAGTATATGTAAAACATTATGCTAAATGTGCATTCAACCCTTGCTTAACAAATGGAACAATTGAGTATCAACGAAGTCATATATTTTAACTTTACCTAATGTCACAAATTAGTAATTGGTAGAATTAAGACTTGAACTCAGATATTCTGATTTGAAATTTCATAGATTTCCACTACATTGTGTATTAAACAAAAATCTCTCCTTCAATGTATTAAGAGAAACAGGACAAACACACGCATTTAATACACAAATTAAAGTAGACAAGTACCAAGGCAGAATTAAATAAAATATGCTCACATTTAGGAAATGTAGAGGGCACTTCTGGTGAAGCTTCTAAGAGAGGGTTCTTAGAAGAATTGGTTAAGTCCAGTTTAGTTATTTAAGGTCCATGGAAGAGGAAGGGGCACTTAGATCATGAGAACCTTGGAACTCTAAGCCAGAAAATTTGAAATATATCCCCTAGTTAATAGGTATCTTTTAACAGTAGTTGATCAAGATTGTGAGTAACAGCAGTGAGTAATCAGTTGAGGTTTATGAAAATTAATTTGGCAGAACTTCATAGAATAGATTGGAGATTAAAAAAGGAAAAGAAATGAAGGCAGACCTGTTAGAAAATTTGATAAGTGACAAGTAACAAAGATTATTGAGAAGGTGAGAGAGGGAATAAATAAGAAAAGAACTTGCAGGGACAGAAATAAAAAGATTCAATGACTAATTAAATTTTAGGAAATAGGAAAGAAGTTAAGGATGCCTGAAGTTTCGACCTTGAGTTAACGGCAAGATCGTGCTTCTAAGAGCAGAAAAAAAGAGAGTAATTTGTTTGAGGGAATGAGGAGCAGGAAAGAATAAAAGCTTAGCTCTGGAAACATTGATTTGGACACTGTAAGGTAGGACTTGTAGGTAATACTGGAAAACGAAGCCCCGAATCAATTTGATTAGAGTCATCTGTATGATTATTTAGTAGATATCTTGTTTTCATTTATAGAGCATAAGCAAATGGGTTGAATAGATGTGGGAGCGGGAGGGGGAGGGGCAGGGAGAATGGACAGAGGAGGAGCAGTGCCAACATAGAATATTCTTGGAGGTCACTCTTCACAATGGGGTGGTTGCTGAAGACCTTGGTGATTGAGGGTGATAATGTAAACAACGAATGGAAAACTAAGGTTTGGAGAATGCCTGTGTTTGACTGTAGGGTACAGTGGAGGAGGAGAAATGAAAGGAATTAGAGGAGGGAGAGACTAAGAGCAGTCACAACTGAGGAATTAAATGTTTTTCAGGATAAAGAAATAGTCACGCTCCCATGACGATAACTGACAAAAGGCAATTGTGATATTGAAAACTTTTGAGAATGGCTTTTCCTTAGACTGGAAGCCAGAAGGTGCAGAGTTAAGGCAGCACGATAGGGTATAAAGAGCAGGAGTTTTGAAGTGTGACAGACCTATTTGGAATCCCAGTTCTGTTCCTTACCAGCTGTGTCAGTTTGGCAAGGCTACCTAAGAATATTCTTAGTTTTCTAAGCTGTAAAAAATAATTCCCAGTTTATGATTCTTATAAGGAATCAATGAGGCAGATGAAATTGCTGGTAGAATGCCTAGAACATAGCAGTCTCTTAATTAAATCCAGTTCTTAAGTGGTAAGGATGCAGAAAAAACTAATAGGATAATCTTTTGAAAAGTTTTGTGGTGAAAGGACCTGAGAAATTATAGGGAAAAAATTTGAGGCTAGTGGAAACTGAGCATGCTTGCTGGTGGAGGGGAGGAACCATGATGGGATGGGGAGAGTGAGGAACTAAGGACCAAAGTAACTGAAGAACCAACAGCTTGGATGACAAAAGATTGATTTTGGATCAATGATTTGGATCCTTGATTTAGGATCAAGTCCACAGGAGGAAGAGTTAGTCTTAGAAAGGAACATACACTTCTTTGGAGACTATTTGGAAGGAGAATAAATATATTTTTAAGTGTAGAGAAAGGAAGCTATAGAAGCTCTTTTTGAAAGCATGCGTCTTCTTAGTAAAGGGACAGTCATTTACTAAACGAGAGAATGACGAAGAAGTAGAGCTTAAGTAGAGTAGAGAAATTCAAAAGCATATCAAGAAGAAGCCTACGCGGGTCAATAGAAAAGGCTAAGTTGACTGCTTATCAGGAGGGAAACCAGTGACTGATGTGAAGTTGAGATAGGTTTCACTAGAATATAGGAAGCAGTAGACTGGGAACCCATTCTTTCACAATAGTACTATATCCTAAGAAGCTGCTGAAATGACCCAAGTAAAAGAGTCAGAATCTGAGATGTGTCATGATGTGGATGGAGATTGAGGAGAAAGTGAGATAAATCAAAAATTGGTTGAGTGGCAGTGACCTGAAAGTTCTTTTATATTGATTCACTAAAATTTAATCAGCTATGGGACCTTCAGAAATATGCACAGCCCAGTAGGAATTCTATTTGATTATTGAAGATCTGAATGATAAGCAGAAAGTAGTTGGGTTTTGTATACTGTGATCAAAGTTCCAACAAAAAAGGAAAGCCGATGCCTGCTTTAGCCTCAAGGCAAGCCTGAGGGTAGGGCATGTCCCAGAACAGCAGGGACTCAGTCTGACCGGGTGGGGCAGTGGGGAGTAGGGGTGGAGCTGAAGGATCTCTGCCCCTTCTGAATCTCTGCTTGAGTAGAACAGGATGTAGCTTAGCCGGTATGTCCATTGGGTAGCCCTCTAGACCAGACCCCCAAGAGGAAGGGCACAAAAATCTTTGACAGAGGATCATGCAAAATTGAAAGAAATACATGACTTTCGAAGAGCTTGATTTTCTTAAACTTGTTGGAGAAGAAATCTCTGTCCATTTGGAGTGGGAAAAGAGCAAAAGTTTTCATCAGAGCGGTAGGCGGACAATGGTAGCTTCAGAATGCAATCCATCGCCTTAGAGTAAAGGGTCACAACATCAGCTTGGGGAAGTCTGCAAAGGAATACACAGTTCCTAAAGGGACAGCAGGTATTGATGATCTACAAAATCTTAAGGCCAATTAAACCTACCGTGTTTCATGTCTTTGTTACCCTCATTCATTCATTCATTCATTCATTCAGTACCTACCAAATAACAGACAGTAATAGACTAGATTCTTGAGATAGTCAAGGTCCCCGTTCTTATGGAACTTACATTGCAGTTGGGACTGGAATGGGGAGGAGAAAACACTGGAATATTAAAAAATGATGCATTGAGTCCTCAAGATCTGAAGCATTTTCTTGTGTATGTGTGTATATGCCTGGGCACGTGTGTATATATGTATATTGCTAGAGTAGGTTTAACTATAGGGTGTGTGTGTTTCTGTGATAAAGGTACAGAGAGGAGTAGTTGTAGATTTTTCTGGCTATGCCAGCTCCATACAAAGAAAATAACTACCAAATAAAATCAATGTGGGAAAGTTTTTGGCACAATACAGCATAAGTTAGTGAGCACCTTTTTAACCTGTTTTGTATTCTTTTAAGGTTTGTTGCCTATCAAAGAAACATTTGATATTCAATATTGCCAAGATCACTGTGGTGAGCTAGAAACTCTCTTATGCTACTGATGGGATTATAAATTGTTAAATCTTTCTGGAAAGCAATCTGACAATATGTATTTAAATCATTCATATGTTCATATCTTTTCAATATGCAGTTTTAGGGAATTTATCTTAAGGGAAATAATCCACAATGTGGGCAAAGCTTTATGCATAGAAATATTCACAATAGCCCAATTAATAACAGAAATAAAATGCTAAAAATTTAAAATATGTAAGACTAGAGAAATAGTTGTCTTGTTATGGTGCATGAACAGTATGAATATCATGTAAATAATTAAAATTATGTGCTCAAGGAATTTTAATGACATGGGATCATATTTATGATATAGGAGGTTATGTAAAAAGAACATGATAAAAATTTATATATGTTGTAAATTCTTAATATTTAAAACAATTCCATAAAATTGCATGGGAAGAAATAGGCCAAAATGCTTTATACCTCAAGCATTTTCTATGATTTGTACATGTGGCTTTTTATATCCAGACATACCAATAAATATTATTTTAAAAACCCTATGTTTCAGTGGGAGCTAAATGCTTCTGTGATTGTTCCATTAACCATTGAGTCCTATTCTGGAACATTCTGGCAAATCAACACTTACATATATAACTATAATATCAATTAAAATTTTTGCTGAATAATTTGTCAGACAGCTATGTTTTAGTACAATGAGTACAATTGTCTTTGCTGCTTTTCTTTAGAAAGGTTTCCCTTAACTTTTTAACAGATGAAGGCATGACCTTGGTCTGTGCATAGTGAATCCAGTGAAGTAGTAGACATGCCCTTCATTTGGCAATAGTTTTATAAGAAATGATTTTAATTAAGTAAATAGAAAGCATAAAATGTGTCACTTCATGATTGGACCAATATTTCCTAAAATATGATCCTGGGATCCCTTGCAACAGTCATCTCTGATAATTGTTTAAAATATAGACTTCTTAACCTACTAAATCGGAATCTGAGGCTGGGTCCTGGGAAGTTGTATTTTTAAAGGTACACTCTAGGTAATTCTCCTGAGATTCTCTAAGAACCACCCGTTGAGGTAGGAAAGTTTGAGATTTAGGAATTCTAATCTTGTCTGCTCCAATGCGCCTTAAGTAGAGTGAGATCCTCTCTCAACAGCATGGATCCATAATACAGAGCATTTTGCCCCTCAGAATTAGGGGATGGGGCCTTTCTACTGGGCTACCGCCATCTCACTGGAGAGGTTTAGATTTGGACTTCTTTGAGACCAGAGGCAAGTGGTCAGCAACGTTGCTGAGAATAGCGATAGAGCGACTGAATGGGTAATTTGTCTTGGCTAAAAAACAGCAGTCCACCAGTTCCAGTCCCTATGGAAGTGTCCTTTGGGTGAAATGCTTCCCTAAATCATTGTAGAGCTCATAACGCTTAACGAAACAAGGCACCATTGAGAGTGGTCATACTCTAGAGGTTAAACGCAGAGTCAGACACACTTGTCACTTACCATGTGCCCGGATGAATGAAACAACTTGAAATCTTAGATTCTTCTCACATAAAGTGGAGTTACTACTAGTGCCAGCCTAATCATGAAAAATTGTGTGCAAATCATTTAGCACAGGCCTGGCATGAAATAAACATTTCTAAATGCTTAGAGTGATGACTTCACAAGAGTTTGACTATATAAAGAGGTCAGGCTTTTCGAGTTGATTTTTCAAAGACCACATTAGTTATCAGAAAAGCCCAGGGATTTGAGTCATCCCACTTCTTGGAGGGCAGGGGCAGGCATGGGGGCAGTGGATCCAAATTTACTAATAGTTCTTCATCTGAGGTAGATTTTTGATATCTGTTGGTTTCATGGAATATCCAACCTAATGTCACTTACTGAAATCCACTCTCTCGGGGTCGGTGTAGGACTGAATTGAATTATGTAAAGTATCACTTGCAGAGAGACTTTGATTCGCATACAAAGAAAGTCAAAGGTCATTCCTACACACACACACACACACACACACACACACACACACACACAGAGCCTTAACCCTGGCCACCTTTTTAATACTTTTGGGTGCCATATTCTACGGAGATGTTTTAGGTTCTAATAAACAGCTCTGGCTTTGTGATGGTTGCTTCTATGAAACACGTTTACCGTTTTCTTGCCTTATTGGTTAATATTCCCTGAGTCAAATTATTTGTTACCTTTTTCCCTAACTTAAACTTGCATTTGTCAAATGATAAGCATCTCTAGTGGCTTCTCAACTTTAGGAAAATACCAACACCTCCCCCCCCCCGGAAATACAACGAAATCATGTGGAGACAGTTACCAGGAGCAATCCTTTATATTATCCAGTTGCATAACACACTTCTTGAATAAATGACATATCCTAATTTAGGATACATCACCAGATTCAAGTCAGAGAGTATCCTTTGCCAGTCAATAAGAGTGCGGGTCACTGGAAGATCTCTTCGTAGAATTCTTCTCAGGGCTTCGTTCGATAACTCCTGTAATTCTTCTAAGACTGCAGCTTGAAATATGTTCTCTTGCTCTTCCACAAGCCTCGCAAAATTTAAAGCCAGTTGAGCTTGGTTAACTACTTCCAAGCTTTCTTTCAGGTCCTTGGAGATTTCAATATGAAGGTTGACAGCCCTGAAGAAGTGAGCTTGCACAAAAATTCTTCCTGTTACTTGGGTTAGAAATGGATTTATTTGGAAAATCCACTTCGATTTCCAAAGGCCATTCCAGCAATCTCTGGTTTCATAGCTGTGATCTTCAATGCAAGCAATCAAGAACTCCTTACTTTTCACTGTTTTTCTCAGCACGTTGCAATTTCCTGTTGGATAGTGATCATTCACATACAGTTTTAAGGCACACAGAACAACATTTCTCAGGTATTCTGTCTCATTCCGAATGATACCGTGACTTTGGATGTCTTTTAACTGGTTTTGAAGCAGGTCGAATTTGAAAGAAAGTTTGCTTTGATAGTCAAAAAATCGGTAGTCGCCCACTACATTGTGGTGAGACAAGAGTACTGGATTTCCATCGATGCAGAGTGGTACGGAATATTTTTGGCAGTGTTGGTGGCCTGCACACTCACCTTGATGGTGCATAAGTTTTTCATCACGGATAAGCAGACAGAGATCATCGAAGGCATTTACAAATTCCCCTGGAGGAGCCTGTATTAACAGTCTGCGAATTACTCTTTCTTTCTCTTTCCTACTCAGAACGCTACGTGACATGCTTGGTTGCAGCAGAAGCAAAGCTTCTGAAATAAAGAGTGTTCATAGGATGAGAAAACATTCCATGAGACACCTTTCCCATCAAGGTGTTAAACATTCAAGCTTAAGATTACTATGTCTAACCATGAAAACAGGTTGTCTGGCAAGCTCTGAGTCTCCTGATGAAGTCATAAAGAAGCCTTCTGTGTGAAGTGCAGAACTTTTGATGATATCACAATGGGTGTCCAGACCCGACGAAAAACATGACAGTCACCTGACAGCGTGGTACCCAGCCAACCAGCTGTACATATTTTGAAGATTTTAAGAACTTAACCTCTTGAACAGCCTTCTTCAAAAGGGGTGTGTCTCTGTGTGCATTATATGTTGCCGGGATCTAGAGAAGCAGCCCAGACATTCTGGGCTGAAAGTGTTTGGCAGCCCTTTGCACCTTTGGGGACCACAGTGGCATTGATTTATCCTCAGTCCCTCAGTGGCATTGATTTATCCTCAGTCCCTCAGAATAGTTTCCCCAAACTCGCTGGAAGCACATTATGCTGAAAAGTTTCAGGGGGGTCAACAAAACAGTAAAAATAAAAACAAGGTACGAAGGCAGTTGATAGCAAAATGCCAAAGAGCTGAGAATGCTGCATTTATAAACATTGAGGGTTTGAAGATGGTCAGAATGTAACAAGAAGCGAGAAACTTTCAAGGGCAGTGAAGTGCAGGGACCACACCTTGCATATGGTTTCTGTGGGATTTGAGGGTGAGGTAATCTCCAAAGCACAAGGGCACAAACCACTCTGTGTTTTCTGCTTTCTCTCTAGAAAAGGGGCAGAGACAACAGCTGATGAATATCGAGAAATTCCTCTACTACAAAAGGGCAGAGTTAACTCTGTTCGGAACCTGTGACAACACGTAATGGGGAGAGACTTCTAAGCAAGGAGAAACGGAACAACAGGTCATGAAAATATGGAGAACAAATATCCGCTCAGAAGTCCTTTCTGTTCCTCTCTTCTCTTCTTTCTCTTGATTTATCCCCTTGATTCTCTTCTCATTCTTTTTAAAGAGCCTTGAAGTTAAGCCTCTCTCATTTAAGTATAAACTGCTTCCTTCCATCCATCCTAAGCTTTTCTGAGCTTCCCTAGCTTCTTGTCTTTTTCTTATAAGAACATGAGCTTTGCCCTATTAAGTCATAGCCATTACATTTAAGGGTTTCATTAGCTTTAACAATCTGAAATTGAGTGGATTTTTGAAAAATTTTTACTGGTACCTTTCATGATTTTATGTCATATTAATTCTCAAGCTTAGTTTTTCAAATTGAAGTGTTCTAATATTTGTAGTTTATCTGTATACGATGAGTAAACTTGTTTTAGTTTTCTCACTCATACCAAATATACACACTCAGCATGGCATCTTTAACTCTTTTTGATAGTACTTAAAATGTTACTTTTTGGGGTGTGTGTGTGTGCGTGTGTGTGTGTGTGTAGCTGGACAGCTAACTAATGTTAACTAATATCAGACATGTAACTATGTATGTAGTTACATGTATCATGTAACTATGAACACAGAAACTGTGTTCGATAATATGTTAAGAACTCATTTAATGCCCCCACCTTCCTAAATATTGATTTGCCCACTTTTCAGACAAGGGAAGTGAAGCTGAGAGACAGGTCAAGTGACAGGGAGATCTTGAAGCCCAGCTGTCCCCCAATTCCATGTCTTCAGGAAACAGACTATATTTCCACAATAATAACCTGATTTCTCAGATGTTTACTTTTATTCTTTACCTGTAATTTTTATTGTGTTATATATGACCTTTCATACCTTTACTGCAGAAAGTACCTACTTAGTTTTGTTTTAAATATTATTTATCATAGCATTATCTTGTCACTTAAGCACAAAATAGACTATCCCTTAAAAATAAAAATGTTAAACTGAAGAGAAATCAAATACTTCTTTAGGCATTTTAAGTACTTAATGATTTTCTCTGAGAATTTCCTTAACTTCTATTTTTGTGCTTCATACATGGTTTTTGTCGATGATTCGAGATGAATTTAGAGGTGGAAAAATTAACGTAGAAAAAACTTACAGATTACTTGAAAAATTAGATATTCCGTGCAATTATATTCATGTGAAATCTATTTTCAAGGTGAGATGATATCTGCTCCCTGTCTACCCCACCCTAGGAAGGACTTGATCCAATATGGAGAAATGTCAATAGCTACTTGGATGCTTTCTGCAGAAAATACATATGAAAAATTAGTCTCTTAAGAATTAAAGCTATTAATTATGCTAAATATATTTATAATCAAGAAGGAGAGAACTTAGGTAGGTGGTAAAATGAGTTACTGATAAAATTTAAAATAATACCAGATTATTAGTTTAGCACAGTTAGCTGAATTTAGGAATGTTCACATAAGATTAGGATTGGTCATATGATTAGATCAAAATCATATAAATGATGAAATGGTAAATGGATTGGATCTTAATAATTATAGAAGGAATAAGCAATTTTGAGAAAAATGGCATTTTACTCACATCAAAGTAGAAAATCATGCCCAAATTTCTCTTTGTTTGAAGAAGAACCAGTAGGGAGGGAACCTGACTCAATTCTTTCCCTAGAGGACAGAGGGAAAGATTATAAATACAAGAGAAAAAGTCAAGCTGAGTTTTGCATTAGGAAGATGGCAAATTTCTTGACAAATCAGGCAGGAATACTAGATTGGTCAATCCAGATCGTTAGGAAGATAGAAATCCCGAATGCGATAGAGTTTTTTGGAAGTGACTACCCAGATAACAATCTATGTTGAAATTGTTGCCATTATTGTAAACTGCAAAGCTTGTGTTATCTACTTGCAAGCTAACCAGTTAGCCTGATATAATCGCATGGATGGAGGCAGAGCCAGGTTTCTGGTTCAGGGGACTAGCTTGTTACTCACAAAAATAGCAGTTGAAAGAGCATCAGCATTTCGGTGCGATTTCTCCCAGCCTCGGTTCCCAAAGCGTGATGTGAAGAGGGCCAGCTGACACACGCACATGCAGTGGATTGCGTTACCAGAGAGGGACCTCAAGCTTCTGGAGACCAAATCTTTTATTGTGGGCAGTAAGCCTGCCTGATCTTTGCCCTGGAGGGTGTCATTATCATTATTATCGCCCCCAGCCTGCTCTTTCCTCTGGAAGGAGATACTATCTCTTCATTACGCATTATCTCTTCATCACCCTTGAAAAGCTGATTCTGAAGAAAGTTGTTTGTGCCTCTGCTCAGAAACTTGCAGAGACACGGGAGACCATGGAGAGCAGCCCCCCATCAAGTTCTTCTCTCAATAAGATTTAGCCCCCATGTTTATAAAATCACAAAGAGGAGGTTCAAAAAAGAAAAGCTGTACTTCTTAAGAGATTTCAGTAAAGACAAGAGTTTTGGGTTGTTTTTATGAATGCAAGTAGTGTGTGCTGCCATAAGCAATCAGAATTTTAATCAACTCATGTCTAATACCGTACCTGAAGAACACAAATTTATGTGAAAGATCTTTACATGCAGAATTTCCCTCCAGTGGTGTCACTCAAAGGGAGAAACAATTACGTACTTTCCAGTTTAATAAAATTCACAGTTAACACAATATGGAGGCAATGTATTCAATCCGTATCAAATTTGAAATATGATAAATTTTATTTGGTGATTATCAGGTTGCTTTGAATTATCTGCAAAATAAAGATAGGTGTCTGAAATGCACTTGAGTAAAATGCATGCCATATTTAATAGTATTATGTAGAATGCGCAGCAGTTATAACATGTAAAGAAATGGCTCATTAATTGAAACTGATGATTGTTTGGACATGGCAGGAATGAAGGTCTATTCCATTTAGCAAAACCTTTTTGGAGTGGCTGTGAAAACAATGCAAATTATAAGAATTAGAGGGGCAGAGGTTGCTTAGAATTCTTCAAAAGCTTCTTTCAAATGACCTCAAATAGTTTAAAGCATAAATTGCATATAAACAAGGTTGATGATCTGGATAAGCAATTTTTATCTATTAAAATAATTCCCCTAGGCCCTTTAATAAATAATACTTTGCTGCCTTAGGCTAAATTACCATGCATGCATTAAAATGTTAACTAAATAGGATGCTAGGAAAGGTGTATTGGCCAAGTAAATTTTCTGGATAGCTAAAAATTAAGCTGCTTAAATAGCGGACTGTTTTGCTTCAACTTTTGTTGTTTATCTTTCTGCACTTCATGGGTACACCTTGTAGCCAGAGTAAATAAAATGAATCAAAATGAATCTTATTTTGGTGTCCAAAATCTTCTAGTGTTTCAAGGCTATTGCTATTGGCAAGCTCAATGGGCATGGAGATTCTTTACTCCATTAGATCTTAACTGTGTAGTACTTGGCCAATCAGAAATGTCTCTGAGCAAATGTCATAATCTGCAGAATGGGGATACTGATATAGTTATCTTGCAGGAATTGTGCTGAATATTAAATATTATATGTGAATGTGTCCAGTATCAGGCTTGGCAAAGAGTAAGCACTCAATAAATTTTAGTTGAAGCTATAACAATCATAATTGTTCAAAAATATAGAAAATTGCGTTATATTTATTGATTTCTTAAGAAGCTGGCATAAATTCTGATGTGAATTTATTTCCTTATTAGGTAAATATTTACCATGAAATTTAAGTAAAAAAGATGTACCTTTATGACCTTGGAAAAATATTCTAAATTTCATTTTACAAAATTAATTATTGAGTCATGACTTGAGGAGCAATTCCCTAGATTAAAAAAATCTTTTTTGCTTTAATCATTATCTTTAATTTGTAGCATGCAAAATATTTTATAGGAAATATCATGTGTCATTTAGATACACATGCTAGCCTGAGATTACCTTCTTGATTGTTGGTTGAGTATGAAATAGCATCCTTCTTAATTTTAAGAATTCATATTATTATTGGGCTTACCTTAAGTTTTCAAGTTCTGTAGGCAGTTAACAGCCATTACTAAATCTATAGCATGTGCATGGCACTCTGTTAGAAACTGCGGATTGTAAAAAATTAATAAAGCACTCTTTCATCAGAAGGAAAAGAAATGCAGAAATTACTATTTTATAAGTAGATTATAATAAATTTCATAGGTGATACATACAGGGAATCTGAGGAGACAGCGCCTCAAACTTGGGCTTCTATAAAAGACGCCATTGTAGATGTAGCATTCTTGTTGGCCTTGGAAGAATAACAAGCAGATGTGTAGAGTACAGTGTGAGAAGTGCTTGGGGAGTAAAAGGTAATGAAGCATGACTTGCATGTAGGATGCACCAAGGGAGTGGTGAGAAACAGCTGCACGTGCGAGGCATGGCCAGATGACAAAAGTCCTGAGTGGGAGGCTATGGAATTTGGATTTACTTTCATAGGCAATGGGTAGCCACTGAAAATTTTTGAGTAGGGAAAGAGTGCAAATTTTAGGATAAATCTGGCAGCAGTGTAGGGTGGTTTGAGAGTTAAAAGGGAGAGAAAGGAGGGAACGTGTATCTCTGCTACCTCTGCCCTACAAATCTGCACCTTGGGTCAACTCAGCCGCTTATATTTTTGTTTGGTTCCCCCTCAAGTTTATGATTTCCTGCTTTAGTTGGTCCTCCACTGTCTAGGCTTATTTTTTATCTCAAAAACAAGTAGCTCCATATGCTTTTCTAAATGTTACATTCTCTCTTTTAGCAGAGAAGCTGAAAGAATCCTTTACATTACTTTCTCCACTTCTTTAATGATTCATTGCAATTAATTTTGCCTTTCTAATAACCTACCTTTAAAACCTCAATTTTTAAAAATGGTAAATACAATGGTTAGGCTCTCTGTGCATTGTATTTATTCCTCTTTTTTTTTTTTTAAGATTTTATTTATTTATTTTGACAGAGAGAGAGACAGCCAGCGAGAGAGGGAACACAGCAGGGGGAGTGGGAGAGGAAGAAGCAGGTTCCCAGTGGAAGAGCCTGATGTGGGGCTCGATCCCAGAACGCCGGGATCATGCCCTGAGCCAAAGGCAGACGGTTAACGACTGAGCCACCAGGCGCCCCTATCCCTCATTTCTTAAACTACTCCCTATTCTGACTTCTATGACATCACTGTCTCCTAGTTTTCTTTTAAATTTTCTGATCATTCCTTTTCCATCTGTCCTGCCATCTTTTTTCTTTTGCTCTTCTCTTAAAGTTGAGTTCTTAATTTTCTTTTCTTTCTTTTTTTACTTTATATACTATTCTGAACAATTTTATTGACTTTTCTTTTTCCTCCAGTTTTATTGAGATATAATTGACATACAACATTATATTAGTTTTAGCTGTACAACATGATGATTTGACATATGTGTATATTGAAAAATGATTACCACGATAAATTTGGTAAATATCTGTCAGCTCACATAGTTACAAATTTCTCTTTCTTATGATTAGAACTTTTGAGATAACTCCAGTGGCAACTTTCAAATATACAATACGGTATTGCTAATTTAGTTACCAGACTGTGTGTTACAGCCCCAGAACTTATTATTATATATCCTACATCAGTGGTAGCTACAGTCATCATGTACATTTCATCCCTAGTACTTGTTTATCTTATAATTGGAAGGTTGTACCTTTTGACCATCTTTACCCATTTCTTCCACCCCCACCAGCCTTGCCTCTGGCAGTCATCAGTCTGTTCTCTGTTCCTATGAGTTCAGTTTTTTTAGATTGCACATATAAGTGAAATCATATAGTATTGGTCTTTCTCTGACTTATTTCACTTGACATAATGGCCTCAAGGTTTATCCATGATGTCACAAATTATAGAATTTCCTCCTTTTCTATGGCAAAATAATATCTTATTCATATCTTCTTTACTCATCCGTTGATAGACACATAGGTTGCTTCCATGTCTTGGCTATTGTAAATAATGCTGTAATAAACATGGAGGTACAGATTTCTTTTCAAAATAGTGATTTTGTTTTCTTTGAATAAATATCAGGCAGTAGAATTGTTTTATGATATGGTAGTTCTATTTTTAATTTTTTGAGTAATCTTCATATTGTTTATGACCATTATTTGAATTCTTTATCAGGTAAATCTCTTATCTCTGTTTCATTTAAGTATCTTTCTATTTATTTTGTTCTTTTGTTTGGAAAATATTCCTCTGTTTCTTCATTTTCTTTTACTCTCTGTGTTAGCTTCTCTGCATTAGATAGAACAGCCACCTTTACCAGTCTTGAAGGAGTGGCCTCATTTAGAAGATGAAACTTACTGTTCAGCTCAGCCTTAGCTTTTGTTTGTCTCTCAAACTTTGTCCAAGCAGCCTACTTTATTCTTAGTGGCTCCCAGTCATTGAGGGAGTGCCAAGACCTATCAGTGTTCCAAAAGGGAGGATCCCAGTCAGCACCTAGTTATGGGCTGATTAGAAGCTCAATCCCCCAGGTGGCAGCTTGTAAATTATACAAATAAACCTTTTTCCGGGAAAGACTGGAAATGAGTGTCTCTATCCGCTCCCTCTGCACCAAGCTCCAGGGGGACAATTAGCCAAGGATTTTCTCTTTGTTTGCCACAATATGTGCTGAACCTGTGAGCACAAACCCTACTGGCCACCAGATCCAGGCTGTCAAGGGATTTTTATCCCTTGAGCGGCAGCTGCAGAAGCTGGGGTGACAGATGTGTACACAAGTTGTTTCAGGGAGATACTGGTGATCTGGAGGGAGACAGAGGGAAAACATGAAGATGGTACCTGTTGGCCTCCCTGGTCTTTGGGGAAGATTGCAGTCTGCCCCTACACCTGTGTTGGATCAGAAGCATGACTCTCAGACTGTAGCTTTTAAGATAATCAGATAGGCCTCTCTTAGGGAAAAACTACGTATTAATCTGCTGCCTCTGTGCTGAGCCCTGGGGGGAGAGCCACCATGAGTCCTTCTGAATTGTTAAGAACTCTTTACTATAGTTTTGTGGATCTTGTGGACACAAACCCCAATTGGCTTTCAGAGCTAGGTGTTTTGGGAGCCTATCTCTTAGGTGTCAGTCTTGAAAGTTGGGGCACTGGAAGTTGGGTCCAAACTCTTCACTCTTCAGGGAGAAGCAGAGAGTTGTGAGTTCTCTTCCAATTATATGTCACCATGTTGGGGGGTGAGGTTTGTGGACTGTTTGTGTCTCAGCCTCTCCTGCCTATTTTGATACAGAATTTTTTCTCATTTGCCCAATAGGTAGGCCAGTTAGTTCACTCAACTGGTTTTTGGATTTCTTTCAGAGGGAATTGTCCCATAGGTACTTGGAGATTTGGTATGTCCAGGGAGGAGGTGAGTTCTGGAGCTTCCTGGGTCACCACCCCATTGACTTTCAATGTCTTTCATTACCACTTTAATGGGAGCAAAGCACAAGTTTTCTATCCTGAGCAACAAAGCCATGTACCTGCTACTATTTGTTCATCACCTGCCATATCCTAGGCCCTGTCTTAGGTTTTTGCATATGTTATTTTAACATACATCCAAGGAAGTTGTTATTAGCCTCTCTTTACAAATAGAGATATTGAGGGTAAGAAAGTTGGTATAATTTGTTTATATCATATTGCTCTGAAAACCCATGTCTGAGTCTGTCTGCCTGCAAAATCCTTGTGTTTTCTCCTGTAAAATACCAATGCTCACTTCCAACCCAACCAATTGTCTTCCGGCTGTCTTGGTTTGGATGAAGATAGTTCATGTTTATTATGTTTAAAATAAACCATCCTTCCCTTCAAAACTGTCTCTCTCTTCTTGATGATGGCAGCCCCATTCTCTCGGTTATCTAAGCCAGAAATCTGAGAGATTCCCAAACTCCTTCTCTTACCTTACCTCTACATCAGATTTCCAAATCTTTTAAGGCCTGTGTGATTCCTACACAAAGTCAGTTGGTCTCCAACTGCTTGCTACGCAAAGCGTGCTCCTCAGACTAGCATTTCTGGCATCCCCTGGGAGCTTGTTAGAAATGCAGAATCAGACATATTGAAGCTGACTCTGCATTTTAACAAGTCCCTTGTGACTTATATGTCCATTAAAATTTGAATAGCCCTATAAACTGTTTCCTTGCTTTTAATCCTATCTTGTATATAGCTGCCAGAATGATCTTTCTAAAACAAAATCTGTATGATTTACCTCATTAAAACTCATCACTCAGTCACTGGTTGAGAATGAAGTCTGAGAGCCTCAGCGTGGCATCCAAGGACCTCTAGGATGCAATTTTTGACTTCACCCTCACCTCCCACTGTAGCTTCACTAGCATGCTCTCTAATCACACTCCTGTTTTGTACTGTCATGTGTTTATTTGCTCTGATTCCAACTATTAGAATAACCCTTTTCCTCTTACTTTCAGGCAACCATCTTTCTTCTCATTGAAAGTTCAGCTCTAGGATCACCTCTTCTATAAAGACCTTCTTTAAAATTGCCCAATTTTCTTTTTCTGTTGTGTATAAAGTTTCCATTGTAACACCTTCATGTCAGCTTTCCTTTCTAGAGGGTGAACTCCCAGAGGGCACTGATAAGATGTTGCCTTCACCTCCTTACTACCCAATTTCATTTCTGATTCATAGATTAGTTAGGAAGAATGAGAAGACAGAAGACAGAGTTGCTAAGCAGCTTAAATTAGTATGTCAGAGTTTGGGAAAAAAGGTGGCAAGTCATATCATTTCCTGTGAGATATTCTGAATACTCTGTTTTTAGTGTAATTTTGGAGACAAATTTTAATTTGTCATCTTAATTTAAAAGTGAATTCTGTGTTTTGATAGATCAACTTTCTCGTGAGGTCATTTATTTTAAGTGACACCTCATCTTTTTACTAGCAAACTGAGCAAGGGAAAATGGTAACACAAAAAGCTTTAATTCTGTTTTCTGAAAGCATACTATCAGAATGTCAATAGAGTCATTTTACTATGTTCTTTTATCTTCATGTTTTCAACCATTCATTCAAACACACAGTAACTAATATCCTATGCTAGGGTAGGTCCAGTACTAGATGTTGGGAATAAAAAGAATAAAATATCTACCTTCATGGTGTTTATGGTCTTAAGGTATGACATATATTTTTAAATTATACGTAAACATTGAATGGGTTGTTTGGTAAAGTTCTTTTTGTAATGCCTTGTAGATACTAACCACTTAATGAATTTTTTTTTTAAACGAGAAAAAGGGCTTCATTACTCTTATTTTATGCTGTATTTATAAATGATTAATATGTAACATTTCTAAAAGCTGTAGTATTCCCTGAAGGGGTCCTGTAATTTTGCATATTTTTGGTAATAGGTATTTAAAAATATCTTTTCCAATTTTCCCTAGGTTTAGGGATATGTTAATTCTTTATCCAATTAAATGCACATATTTCACCAGAATCATAAAAAATGTTTAGGCGGTAGATCATGTTCTTAATACCTTTAGTCAGGCATTCTTTTATTCTTTTAGGTACTAAGAGTATGAAAAACAAATGGCAAACTTCCTGTCCAAAGCAATTCTAGAAGGGATTTAGAAAAAAAGGCTTTCGTTTCAGTGTAATAAACCCTATGATAGAAGAAGATTCAGAGTCTTATAAAAACCCAGAGGTGGGGTATCTGATGTGGCCTGGGGGAGACAGACAGGAACATTTGGGAAGATTTCTAGAGGAAGATACTTTTTCAAGAATTAGTAAAAATTAGTAGGTTAGGAAATGAAAGAACAGTATCCCAGACAGAAGAAACAGCCTATACAATAGCAAGATAGTTTGACATTATACTGTAACTAATTCCGAACACCAAAAGTGTGAGGTGCGAGAAAGACAAGGATTAGAGCAGACACCATCAGTGACATCTTGAAGGACCTTGGATGCCACACAATACAGTCTGGGTTTTGTCTTGAAGACAAAAAAGGAATACTGAACAATTTAACAGGTGGTTGAAGGGATCATATTTGTATTTTACACAATTTATTTCTACTTCTATACTGTCAATATGCATGATGGTGTATTGCCATGTCTTTCTTCCTGCTGCTCCTCTGTGTGGTTTTGGAGTTAGTTCAACTCCTGTTCTACCATGTCTGTGGGACTGGGGACAATTGATGTAAGACTTCGGAGCTCCAGTTTCCTCTAACAGGGGTGATATTAAATGAACACATTGGTACTCTATCAGTTTTGCTGCTGTTATGTGTGTCAATCCTCAGATTTGAATGCTTCTTGCTCACCACTTTCCTTTTTCCTGCTTCCCCTGTTGCTGATTTTGTTACCCAAGCTCCATCATTACTGACTTCTGTTGCTTTCCTTTTTCTTCTTTCTGTTGAAATGAAAACTTCCCATCTTCAGTAATACAATTCTCACCTAGTCTGTGTGGTTTTTATTTTTTGGTAATCTAATTAATGTTTGACTGTTAACTCCTTTGAGTTGGATTAAATAACAGTTATTTGGATTTGTGGAATATTCTGTGTGAACTTTACACCTCTAACTCTTTCTAGTAGCAGATGACAGCTTTGACCTTTTGGGAAAAACAAAACAGAACAAGTCAGATGGCCAAGTTTAAACATTGCTTGAGAGTAACAAAACTTTCATCCCTTAGTGGATAATGTATTTTATACTGTTACTTAGTAGGACTGTAATTTTTAATTTACACAATTTTATATAACCAAATTTGCAGGAACTATAGGCACACTTGATTTTTATGGGCTTGTTAAAGATCTTATAACAAATTATGAGTGGGATGGCACTAAAATAAAATAAATTTAATTATATGATATTGACTTTAATCCAGAATTTAAAAATAGTAAGTTGAATCTTGTTAGTCTACTAAGATAATTGATAATATAAATTAAGATTATATAATTTTAAGGTGCTATTATCGTTGAATGAGCTCTGGGCCCAATTTGACAAGAACAGATCCCAGCTTTTCTCCCAAGCTTGTCTTCATCTCATTCCTACTTGGGGTTTCATCCCAGCCCCTGCTTCCTCATGTTGCTCCATACACATTGATTAATATTCCTTTGTGAACTAAACTGATGCTCTTTATATTTGATTCCCAGCTCAGACTGCTTCTTGGATCCCTCATAGCAAACTGTCTGGTCTACCACTAAACTTTTGCTTTTCTACCATAAGGGTTCATTTTATTGGCAAAAGTGCAAAAGATAAGACAGTAGTTTGAATGATGTGAGGGAAGCAAAACTTGATAAGACATAGCCATACATTGAGATCTAGAACAATCATTATTGTATATTTGCAGTCCTCACAGCAACTTGATGACATAGGTAATGAAAAATCCCCATTTTTCAGATGAAGAATATGAAGCTCAGAGAGTTTAATATATATGTCCAAAGTCCCACATACTTTGGAGCTAGGAATATAATGTGAGCTCCATCTGTTTACAAATTGTCAGATTTTACCACCATACAATGGTCCTTCAGCACATGTTTCTTATATTCAAGCCGTTTACAGTGTCATGAGAAAGTTAAAATATAAATGAATAGCCTCATTTGAAATTAAAGGTCCTTGTAAGGTGCACTTCCTACGCTCCAAAGTTTTTTATTTGTAAGTGATCCTACTAGTTTGTTTCTTTTTAACTCTTCCCCAACTCCAGACACTCCTGACTTCTCTCCCGAATGCATGTAACATTTTATTACATTGAGTCCTCCGACTTCTCTGTTCATAATTTCACTGATACTAGTTCTTTAGCTTGTACTCACTGCCTCCCCCCGTGGGTTGCTCTTCTCTGTTCCATCCTGAAGTTCTCTATTGCTTCCAATTGGTCATGCACACCTGGTCATTCTACACTTTTACTTCTGCTAGTCATTTCCCTACTCAGAACTTCACAGTTTCTGATGCTTTTAATAACTGGACACAGCCCACTTTCTTGTTTCTATCTTGTAAAGGTCAAACACGAATTTTCCAGAAGAGCCAAGTGAATCCACTCTTTCTTGTCAGAACCCACCTTGTTTGTCGCTGCCCCCAATCCTTCAATGATTACGTACATTCCACTTCCTCAAGATGCTAGGTAGCTACTGCAGTACTGTAGTGCTATTACCACTCCTGCAGCTTCTGAAGTTACAGTGCCCTTGAGTGTCTCTGATTTCCTCTGATGTTTACGCATATCAGCAGTATGGGATTAGAAACTGTCTCGCGTGGTTTTAAGAAGGTACCGAAGGAGAGTGGAAGAGGAAAAAGAAACATTTAATTGAAAGACAATCTAGAACCTTCATCATCTCCCACGCTTTTTCCATTCCCACTACAGCCACTGGGTTTTAAGTGGTGATTTTCCATATATCTTTTTCTAACTTTGGCATCATTCATGCAGTTTTATATATTTTATTTGCGATAAGAATCCAATGTAAGATTCATCTTCTTACAGTTTTAGTTGTTATATATATTACACAAATACGCTAACCTATTTATTTTGTGTATTTTTTATATTCACAATGTGAGCCCACCAGTCATTTTTTTTTTTAGTAGGATAATGACAGGCTGAAGCAAGGAAGAATCACCATAGAAGAATTTAGATCAATTTATCGAATTATCGCGCACAGAGAAGAAATTATTGAGATTTTCAACACGTATTCTGGAAACCAGAAATTTCTTTTTGAAAAAAATCTGCTTCAATTTTTGATACAAGAACAGTATGCACTTGACATGACCACAAATATTGCTTTTGAGATCATTCAAAAATATGAGCCTATTGAAGAAGGTATGCTTACCTTTCAAAGTTCTCTCAACTATCTAAATGCAAAGTGGTTTTTATGAGTTACAGTTATCAAATTCAAACTTTTGGATGGGTCAGATTTCTTCTGGATAATGTAAAATACTGGCAGTTTTATTTCTATATTTCATAGACTGTGTATATCCTTTTTAGAAAACTGCACTGTGAGAACAATTACATTCTTTCCTACTTAATTGTCCAGCTTCCTTTTTTTTTTTTTTTTTAACTGCTTTGGTATTTCTCTAAAGTGTTCAGAGATGAGCTTAGGCATGGAAAGCAAGATGAGATTCTGTTACATGTACTGTGATGAAAGAGTCTTCATTTTCATTAACAAGTTAAAAACCAAGTAATAGTCAGTCTTCTACATTTATACATTACACTATTGAAAATATATAGAAGTATTAAATAGCTAAGTGAAAACTATTCTAGGAAAAAATAAAATATTACAAAATCACTACTTCCTTCATTATTTATACACATAATTGTTTATAACATTTCATAAACATTAAAGATTTTTTGCTTTTCCTTCATTTTTGAATATAGTCATCTGGCTTATTTTATTTTTTAAAATATTTTATTTATTTGAGAGAGAGAGAGAGAGAGAGAGCACCAGTGGAGGGGCAGGGCAGAGGGAGATGGAGAAGCAGACTCCCTCCTGAGCAGGGACCCTGACAGGGGGCTTGATCCAGGACCCCGAGATCATGACCTGAGCCGAAGGTAGATGTTTAACCTACTGAGCCACCCCAGCACCCCTAGTCCTCTGGTTTAAATTAAATGACCATTTAAGCTAATAATGTGTCATATAATTTTTGATCCTTGTCCTTTTTAATGGGCAAAACATTTCACAGTTTTTCCACTTATGCTTATCTTAAAATGAAATAATAAAGACATAATATAATAAAATATTCACATAGTTATGAAAAAGTACCATTAAAGCAGTGTTTAACCATACATGAATTAATAAAATAGCTCAAAATATTTATTTAACAGGGAAGTATGAAAGTTCAAGTTCTGCCTTTGAAAGTTGATTTATGTACCAATGTTTATTATACAATATGGATTCTAACAAAATCAAACATTTCTTCGTTGAGTCATATATTCATAATTTATTCAAATATTTATTTGTGGCAACCGAGTCTACTTCTGGGGACTGGAGATGCAGTGAAGAATAAGGCAAACTAGATCTTATGTTAATGATGGGGGTGTGAGGGAGATTGACAATAAATAAATGTATGAAAGGATGATTCCACAGAACACTCTGTTCTGTGAGCGATAGAGAGTAAACAACCTGGGAAGACTAGCTCTGGTTGGGTGTTTAGGGTGGTCCACTCTGAGGATGTGACCTTCAAGCTGAGACCAAAATGGTGAGAAAGAACTAGTCATGTGACAAAATGAGAGAAATTTCTGAGGCCAAGGGAAGAAAAGTATTGGACCTGAGCTGGAGAATTCAAGGAACAAGAGAAGGACAGTATGGCTAGAACTTGGAGAATGAGGGCAAGATGAATTTGGGAGATAAGCAAGGATCAAATCATGTCTGTCTTCTAGGTGATAAGTAGGATTTGGGCTCCATGACTCACTGTCGTGAAAAGAGTTGTAGCGGTTAAGACTGAATGCAGTACTGGTGAGAGTTTAGTGTGATCACTATTAAAATTTTTGCAGGTTTGCAACAAGATCAAGAGCTTGCACCAGGATGTAAAACTACATCACTAAGCATGCTTGATGACTAGCTGACTACGTCTTCTCTTTTTAATAGCAAAAACTTTCTCTAGGGAAGTAGTGGATTGATTTATGTTTTGGCTCAAGCTCTTTATGTCATTGCTGACTGGAAACGACCAGTCCACAGATAAACTCTTTGAGTAGCACTGATGTAGTAGTGAGTATTCAAAAAAAAAAAAATTACTTTGGCACTGTTACTTGCAGGTAGTAAATCAAAAAACACAAAAGGATAATGGGATGGTGAAAGTGACATCTCAGAATTGTGTTTGCATTTTAACTATAATACTACACTGTTCATCCATTTCATCGTTTGAGCCTCCCTCAGCCTCAGATACTTTCACACACAGCCAAGACCTCGTGTTTTATTTACATGCTTCTGATCACTTATTAAGGCCAGTTAGAATTATAATCGGATGGTCCCAAATGCTGCTGGCGCCTCAATCTCATCCCACTTTGGTACACGATGTGGACCAAATGAGGTTTTTAAATATCCATGAAATTAACGCTCATCTCAATCTGGTAGCTTTTAAGGGCACAAAATGAGTTTGTTTGTTTTCTATTCCATTATCAAAGATATTAACTTAATTATTCAGTAGTTCAAAAGGACTATAAAGCAATCACTGCTCCAGAAAAAAGAATAAATTCATGCAAATCTTTACTATTATGATATATGATACATTTGCCCATATGCTCCCATACTCCTAAATTTGCATGTCTTTCAAACAGAGAGTTTGCATGCCTATAAACATTTTATATATTCTCTTCTAGCTTTCATTTTTTTTAAGCCAAAATTGTAATAGCAGTTTGAATGCTGGCTTTTTAACTTTTATGAAGTAATAAACATTTACTTTTGTCACTATATATTTTTTCTGGTACATTATTTTTAATTGCCGCTTAATACTGTATCATATTTTGAGCCTTAATTTGTTTTTTCCCCCATTTATTCTTTGCCAAGGATCACTCTCTAGTTTAAAGTGAATATTCACACCAGCTGTTATTTTGAGACAAACTGAATTATGAACAACAAAATAATAATAACAACTAGCATCTATAGAGCTAATTTATGTAACTAATATATAGGGATAGAAGCTACGATTACCATCATTCCAAAGATAGGGAGAAGTTAACTAACGTGCTTGATGTATAACGAGTAAATAGATTTAACAAAAACTGTCTGATTCCAGAGTCAGTGTTGTGCTTATATAGATACTTTTGGTAATATTATGCCAATAGTATAAAAGTTCAGAGATAGTTTGATAAAGATGCTAACATGCAAATGATCCAGCAATTCCACTCATATGCATGTCCCCAACAGAAATGTGTACATATTTGCACCAAAAGACATGTACTGGTTGTTTATAGCAGCATTCTTTGTAATAGCCTCCAACTGGAAATTATCTAACTGTTCCTCAAGAACAGAACTGATAAATAATTGTGGTGTACTCACACAATGGGATACTATACGACAATGGGAATAAAAAGTGCCTAACTATACGGAACTATAAGAATAAATCATAGAAACAATGTTGAGCAAAAAAATCAGCCACAAAAAATACGTACTGTGTGAATTCATTCCTATAAATCACAAAAAACAGAGAAAACTAATCTAGATGATTAGAAGCCAGACCATTGAATACACTTGCGTTAGCAGGGAGGAAGTGTAAAGTTAGCAGAAGGCAGGCTTCTGGGGTGCTGCCATATTTTGTTCTTTGAGGTGGGTGCTCCTTATCTAGATGTTAAGCTATGGAAATTCATTGACTTATGATATTCGTATTTTTTATATATATTTTTTAAACATTAAAAAATCAGAGATGAGTTAAATAATATACTCTCTACTTGAATGTTGATGTAGAGGGACTAGGGGTACTCATTAGAAAAAATTTGTTTCCACAGAAAAATTAGAAATGGTATCAATATTAATTTCAAATGAATATTTTAGACACATGCTCTACCACAGAATAAGTTTTAAAATGAGATGTAATTTTTATACAGTTAATGATATTTCTGCATCCTTTTAATTTATTTTTTATAGTTAAGAGAGCACACCAGATGTCATTTGAAGGTTTTACAAGATACATGGGTTCACCTGAATGTCTAGTATTTAAAACTGATTGTGGAAAAGTTTATCAAGATATGACTCAACCATTAAATGATTATTTTATTTCAAGTTCACATAATACATACTTGGTATCTGACCAGTTACTGGGACCAAGTGACCTTTGGGGATATGTAAGGTATTTATTTTGATTTTTATATCTGTTACATTTTACAACACTTGGAAGTTCCAATAAGTGGTAATTCACAGTAGGAGAAGGCTATGCATGTTGGGCAAAAACATAGGAAAGAGAAATTTTGATTTGTGCATATCTTGGAGAGGCAACCTTTAGATGGCTATATAATTATTCCATATTTTAGTATCATACACTTTCCTTCAAATTCTGTCTGTTGACCTCCTTTCCCTGATTATTGCCCCTCTGAGGTTCCCTGAATAATTTGGATACCTCTCATAGGAAACTATATGAACAAGAACGTTCTTATCTTATTTCACCAAAACATCTTAGATTTTTTAAAAATATAGTTAAAATTATTTCCCAGACATCAAGACACCATGCTACAAATAAAGGCAACACATAAATAGATAAATTATATACTTTGTCATTTATAGATTAGATCGATGAATAGAGATATTTATATGTCAAATGATTTACATAGATTAAGCAATCCATACTACACCTCTAATTTTGCACTCTACAAGGTACCACGCTGTCAATACCAGGCTTCAGCTTAGGCAGTCAGCTGAGAATACATTGGTGAACAAGATTTTCGGAGCTCATGTGTTCATGAGAATAGACATCATAAGCAAGTAAACAGATTGATATTTTCAAGGACAGATGAGTCACATAGAGAAGGTAAACTAGGGTAACATGTGAGAAAGTAACGTTGGGGTGAAGGGTATTACTTTAGTTAAAGGGTCAAGAAAGACTTCTCAAGAGGAGACATAGTTTGGTCTGAGTGATGATAAAGAGGAAGTCTCAGAAACGTTTGGTAAGAAGGGCATACTAAGTAGAAGAAATAATAAATGCTTAGGCATATTCAAATGAGAGAAAGCAAGTATAGCTGGAAACAAATGAATGGAGAATGAAGGAGATGAGTTTGAGGAAGTAGACAGGGTCAGTTTATGAGGGTCTTAGAGGCCATGGAAAGGAGACTAGATTTTATTCCAGTTGTATTGGGAAGTCATTGAAGAGGTTTTCCTTAAAATAATGTCATAATTTGATTTACTTTCTACTGTGCAGGAAAGACTGACGGTGTAGGGGTGGCGGTAGATGACTGGAGAAGATATCGTAGCAGTGCAGCTGATGATGGTTATGTAGATAATGAATTCATGAGGCAGCTGTTGAGATCAGTGGTTGAATTTGAACTATTTTAAGAAGGCAGAGCCAAGAAGACTTACCAAGTGATTTGAAGGGAGGTATAAGGGAAAGAGAATACTGTCAAGATTTTTGGCCTGATAACTTAGCATAGGAGGATACTATCGACAGAGATAGTGAAGCCTGATGAGGGCATTCTAGGGTGTGAGGCAAAAGCAAGAGTGTAATAGTTCCCACATTTAGTTGAGATACCAATTCATTGTCAAAGGGCTAGTTCAGATGTTAAGTATATGTGTCTGGGACTTAAATATCTAGACTAGAAAAATAGAATTGGAAGTCATCAATATACTGGTATTAAAAGCTACGTGATTGGTTGTCATTAATAAGGAAATCATGGGTGGAAAAGATATCTCATAATTCCATGATAATATCAAACTTACAAATAAACATGGCTTTGCCAATTTAAAATCTTATGTAAACACATGAATTCATGAGCTCAGAAATATATCCATTTAGAATTCCATAAGGATAACCCAACTCACAGCTATACTTTCATTACAGAAATTTCTACTCATACTTAATTACTTTAATTTTTTTATAGAAAGAACATTATTTATTTTTTTATAATTTTTATTTTACTTTAATTTTTTTTAAAAAGAGAAAATATGCATTTTAGTCAGGTTGATTTAGAAATGCAGAAAATTTACTTTTGAATGAAGAAAATGTTCCACCCAACTAAACATTTAAATTTACATTTAATGTAATTGCATTTAAATTTAATTGTATTTCTTCCACCCACTTGTGGAAGATACATTCTTAGAATGCAAGTTTTTCAAAATTTCTCTATGCACGAGAGGTGGTATAATGTAATGTTGTTCAATTAACGCGAAGTTTCTGGTGCTGATCTTTCCTCTCTTTCCCTCCTTTGTTAATTATGTGACAGCTACAACCTCTTTGAGTCTCAACTTCCTCATCTCTAAAAGGAAGACTAATATTAACTGCCTTAAAGCATTAAATATTTTAATCCATGAAAAGCCTCTTAAACTTATTTAAATGGATTTTTTTTTTTTTTTTTTACTGAGTGACAGAGAAATTTCTATTAGTCACTTCCAAATGGGGACTCAGTGTGAAATAGTAGAAAGTGGCTTCCCTAACACCGTTGTGGAGACACAACTTTCTTTTACGTGCCTCCAAATAAAAGGAGTTGGTTTGACACAGTGAAATCCACTCAAATCATTTTTGCTGGGGACCAAACCTTGTAGTGGAAATAAGCAGTTTGGTAAAGGTTGGCTTGATCTAAGGAAAAAATTAAAGCTATCTAGAGAAGTAGCAAGAACCAGTATTGTGTAGGTTGTCCTTCATGGAAAGTTTTCTTTCACAATTTAGTTTTTGGTAGTTTTTTTTTGTTTTCCCAGCAGAGCGTTCAAGATTTTTCTCTGGTAACGGCCCAGAGGACTGATACTCTGTAGTGATAAAAAAAAAAAAAAAAAAAAGGCAAGAAATTTACTTTGACAATCAACTAAGAGGAGAGTAATGCAAACATTTTTTACTGGCAATGAATAAAGTTTACAAATAGATATTGCTTCTCCAATTTAAAATCTAAATATGTAAATAAATCCACAAGATGAGAAATACATTCATTTTGAATTCTACAAATATAGCCCAGTTTAGGACTTGTACGTAAATTAGTTCATCATGTAATTCGCCCATGGAAATATCAATGAGTAAACAAAATTTTCTTAGAAGAGCACACTAGGTCATTTCTCCAACACAAGGACAAACAGACCAACAAAACTCTGAAATTTTACATTATAGTGCATCCCTATATACCTGAATAAAGCTGTGTGATCTTAAAAAGTAAAACAAAAATGGTCTTAAAAAACAAACCTCAAAAAAACTAAAAAAAAAAGTTAATTATTTGATTTTATATTTTGCATTGTTTTGGTGAAGCCTCCAAGATAGACGAGATTTCCTTCCCCTCTAATGCTCTACCTCTCGGTTTCCCTCTGTCTTTCATCTGTATTATTCCCAAAGGAGCATAAGGTCTCTTTATTTTCTGAATTCGGCACCTGGATTTTGGGGTCATAATTGCTTTATCTTTGCTCAATTAACACTCGTCTGTTAATATTGCTTGAGTCATATCTTTAGAAAGTTGGCTAAATTTGATCCCCCAACAAGTATTAGATCTAAAAGGTCTATTTTCTCACATGGTCTCTTTGATACTCTGTGTTTCCGTTAGGAAGAACCGCTGATTTTCTATCAAGTTCTTGGTGCTGGGACCACACTCCCTTTTTCTGTTATGGCTTAGGGCAGGGTTTTTCAAATCTTCACATTGTGAGGTCAGATCATTCTTTGCTGTGGGGGGCTGGTTCTGTGCATGGTAGAATGTTAAGCAGTAACCCTGGCTTCTCCGCACTAGATGCCAGTTGCAAATTTCCTTTCCATTCCCAGTTGTGGCAACCCAAAGTGTCTCCAGACATTGCCAAATGTCTCCTAGGAGGCAAAATTGTCCTGACTGGAAACCACTGGCCTAGAGACAGTGGGATAACTCAATATCCTTCTTGCAAAACAAGTGTTAACTTGGTTTTCTCTGGGAAAAAGATCTTTGAGTATAGCAGGGGCTTCTTCAATCTACTCCCTGATACATGGCTATCAATTCTAAGATCCTGATATCTCAAGTCAGCCCTCTTTTCATTCAATTTCTCCTCCAAGATTGTATTTTAGGAGATCACTTCTGTCTGCCTGCCACTTGTTTTCTTACATCCCTAGAATGCCCTTTTTTTTCTAATAAAAACACAATAAACGTTTATTGATAGTGAACTGTATCGAACAAACATTTTTTATGAGACTGAATTTTAGTTCCTGCCCTTGTAGAAATGAGAGTGTAAGGAATAGGGAGAAATTGCAGGGTTCAGAGTCCACTGCACTACCCATCGCACCATCTTGTTGGTGCTGGAACTGTGGATGGCCCATATTACTTCCATGTTGGGCTGTGCTCACAGAAAATAAGAAGAAAAATGTGTCAGTTCAACACAACAATTTGTCTTTTTTACGGGCTCGGTTATATGTTTATTGCAAAATCACAAATAGTCTTTGGGATATTTTGACACTATGGCATACATTTTTAATGATCCAGAAATGACAATTTATTTTGTTTAAATTTTGTTAGTGCCCTTGTGAAAGGATGCCGTTGCCTGGAAATTGACTGCTGGGATGGATCACGAAATGAACCCGTTGTCTACCATGGTTATACGCTCACCAGCAAGCTTCTGTTTAAAACTGTTATCCAAGCAATACAGAAATATGCATTCATAGTACGCGCGTATCTTTGTTAAATTACAGTTATCGAAGCACAATATAATTTACTTGCTTCAAAATCCTATAATGCTCGGCCTTAGTTTAGATCAGTGATACTTCAAATTGTGTGTTATGATCTATGCAGTGTGTAGTTAAAGGTAGATTTATCAAAGTTAATCTCAAGTAATAAGATGAATGTTTCAGGGAACTTTTTGTTTAATTATGTAACATATATATATTGTGTGTGTGTGTGTATTGTGTTACCATAGAAATATATTTCATACTGTGAGTTACAGTCAAAAAAGAGTTTGAGAAATACTGGTCTATAGAGTAGTAAATATTTTACCAATATTCAAGTACTTTGCTTTCAAAACACAAACTATGTCAAAAATGTATTATATACATGGTTGACAGTTATAATGACTATGATGGCAGCATTTCATAAGGCAAAGGATGTTTAGAAGTTTACTTTGGATTTTAAAAAAATATTGTTGGATTTATTAAAGTTACAGATTCAAAGACCTAGTTCTTTTGAGAGCTTCTAAATTCAGCCCACAAATCCTAGTCTATAAATTGAGTGGGTTTTAACACTCAGTTTAGAATAATACTTGGTTCTATTTACAGACTTGGCTAATTAAGCGCCTTCAGACATTTTAAAGTGTTTTTGTAAAGTTAGTATATTTGATTTCTTTCTTAAGTACTTCAATTGCAGTGCCATTGAAGAGATTTAACAAAATCTTACTGAATACTTAAGCAATGTATATCTGATAAATTAAACTTACAAATTTGATAAACCTGAAGTTCTCCTAAGTAGGTCAATACATTATCTATAAATATAAACATAACTTAAAAATCACAAATTTAAATCGACTGCTCTATTATGTGAGAGTATAAAATACTAAAAATCAACAAAATATGCATATAAAATATGAAAAATTACTATTTTAGTATAAAACATTGATATATGGCATTGATTCTCTTAAACATCTAATTTCTGATGATTTCTAGATTTGTATCTCGCCCTTGAACTCTACACCAACATAGACAAGTATGTATTGGACATCTCGTCTTGCATATGTAACTGGCATATTTAACTTAACATGTTTAGAACTGAGCTCCAGATATTCCTCTTCATCCCAGGCTCACTCTTCCCATGGTCTTCCCCATCTCAGTTACTGGTGACTCCCGTGTTCAAGCCTAAATCATCATTGTCAACTTTAACCCTCCTCTCCTCATTTCTCTCCAACCCTTCCGTAAGTTCTTCAGTATATCCTCTTGGGTCTACTTTCAAAATATACACTGAATTTAACCCCTTCTCCCCATTCTCACTGTCACCGTCTGGGCAACTACCGTCACCTCTCACTTGGATTATTGCTATTCACCCCTTCTCTCCCTCTTCCCCTCAAGTTTCATCTCAATGTTTCAGCCAGAGTGACTTTTTGGTGAGTCAAATCATATCATTCCCCTTCTCAAAACCTTCAATCCCACTCAAAATACAAACTGAAATCCATGTTTAACCTGTTTTTCTGTTCCTCCAACTTCTACTTGTCTCTCCATTGTTCACGTGGTCATTCTGGCCTCCTTACTCTTTTTCAGACACATCTTGAAGCCCTTGAACTCCCTCTTCCTTTTATTGAAACGCTCTTCCCAAATATTTGCATAGCAAACCCTCTCACATCATTCAGGGTGAGTGATTGAGGGAATAGAGGCAATCTTAAAATTCAAAAGCCTTGAAAGGATGGAAATCCTTACAGCTTCTAAGACTCAGAGAAAGAGACGGAATGAAAAAAAATTTTGAACAACAAAGATTCAATGGGACTTCGCAGCTGAACAGGGTTACTCAGTTTTGTAGCAAGTTTGTTAGATCAAAGGTTGAATTTTCTTTCCTTTTTTTTTAGAACGATCGTATTATTTCATTATTTATTTATTTTTAACTTCCACCTTTCATTTTGTATAAGCTTTTATTGAAATATAATCTGTATTATATTAATGTACAAGTATATAAATCAACATCATGCAAGTTGATACCTTTCTACAAATTGAACACAACATAACCAACAGCCAGAGCCCTTTCTCATGCCTTTCCTAGTCATTAATCCACAAACAAGAGTTGGCAACTGTATTGACCTCTAATACCACACATTAACTTTTCCTGTTTTTATACTTTATATAAGTGGAATAATATCTGTGTATATTCTGTTGCTCCATTCTATATTTATATATTCTATATTGCTCCATTGATTTTAGCCAGATATATATAATATCTGTGTATATTCTTATTTATTTATTTATTTAACTTAAATTCAGTTAACATGTAATACATTATTGGTTTCAGAGACAGAGGTCAGTGATTCCTCAGTCTTATATAACACCCAGTGCTTATTACATCACATGGCCTCCTTAAGGTCCACCAGCCAGTTACCCCATCCTCCCATCCCTCTCCCCTCCAGCAACCCTCAGTTTGTTTCCTATGCTTAAGAGTCTCTTACAGTTTGTCTCCCTCTCTGATTTCATCTTGTTTTATTTTTTCCTCTCTTCCCCTATTATCCTCTGTTTTGTTTCTTAAATTCCACATATCAGCGAGATCGTATGATAATTGTCTTTCTTGGATTGACTTATTTCACCTAACATAACACCCTCTAGTTCCATCCAAGTTGTTGCAATTGGCAAGATTTCAATTTTTTGATGACTGAGTAGTATTCCATTGTATATAGATATCACATCTTCTTTATCCATTTGTCTGTTGATGGACATCTGGGCTCTTTCCATATTTGGCTATTGTGGACATTGCTGCTCTAAATATTGGGGTGCAGGTGCCCCTTTGGATCACTACATTTGTATCTTTGGGGTAAATACCCAGTAGTGCAATTGTTGGGTCATAGGGTAGCTCTATTTTCAACCTTTTGAGGAACCTCCATACTTTTTTCCAGAGTGGCTACACCAGCTGGAGTTCCCACCAGCACTGTAAGAGGGTTCCCCTTTCTCTACATCCTCACAAACATCTGTGTTTCCTGAGTGATTAATTTTAGCCATTCTGACTGGTGTGAGATAATATCTTGTTGTGGTTTTGATTTGTATTTCCCTGATGCCGAGTGATGTTGAGTACTTTTTCATGTGTCTCTTGGCCATTGGGATGCCTTCTTTGTAGAAATGTCTGTTCGTGTCTTCTGTCGATTTCTGATTGGATTATTTATTCTTTGGGTGTTGAGTTTGATAAGTTCTTTATAGATTTTGGATACTAGCCCTTTATCTGATATGTTATTTGCAAATATCTTCTCCCATTCTTCGGTTGTCTTTTGCTTTTGTCTACTGTTTCCTTTGCTGTGCAAAAACTTTTTATCTTGAGGAAATCCCAATAGTTCATTTTGTCTTTGTTTCTCTTGCTTTTAGAGACATGTTTAACAAGAAGTTGCTGTGGCTGAGATCACAGAGGTTGCTGCCTGTGCTCTCCTCTTTGAAGGCTGAATTTTCTATTCAAGATAGTCACCATTAATTTGGGGAAGAGAGAGCAATAAAATAAAATAAAATAAAATAAAATAAAATAAAATAGACTTGATAATTATGACTAGGAAAAAATTTGGGGTATAGTTACTGGCCCATGTTACTCATTAGAAGCAAACATATGAGGAGACTAACTTTTTAAGGGAATTACATTGCCAAAACACAACATGATAAAGCACGACAAAATACAACAGAAGTATGATTCTTAGGTGAGCCTTAAAACAAACTTTGGTCTAGAAATAAAAAAGATGAGCTTTCCCCACTGAGTGTCAGGGGCTGAGAAATCTGTCTGCTAGGCCATCACTTTGCTTATTCTTGAAATCACTTTTTATATTTGGGAAAAATTTTATACTGTTGTTTTCATATTAGACTAGGATATATATGTATGTGAGTCTGTATGAGGTTATTGTAGTAGGCTGAATATGGGCCCACAAAGGTTTAATTCCTGGAACCTGTCAATGTTACTTTATTTGGAAAAAGAGTCTTTGCATATAGATGAAATCAAACACCTCCAGATGAGGTGATTATCCTGGATTAGCTGGGTGGGCTCAAATGCCACACAGAAGAGGAGACAACAGGCAGATGAGGGGTAGAGATTGGAGTGATATGACCACAAGCTAACGAATGTAAGAGGCAAGGAATAGATCTCCCTTAGAGCCTGTTGCTCCATTGATTTTAGCCAGTGAAACTGATTTTAGAAGTTTGGCCCCTAGAATTATGAAAGAATAAATTTCGGTTCTTTAAAGCAACCAAGTTTGTGGCCGATTGCTACAGCAGCCTCAAGAAACTAATACACACTAAAAAGGCTTAATATTGTATCTCCTATTCAAAGGTTGGTGATAATACAACAGACCTTGCAAGCCTTGGCTTGTTTACAAGTTGGTAAAATTGTGCCCTGATGAGTATATAGGAAACAAAATAAAATAATTTTAAACGAGACCCCAAAATGAATGTTGTTTTCTCCATTTTGTGACCCATTTCAAATTTACAGTGGTGACAAAGGGCAAAAAATATCTTTGTAAAGTCATTTTTATTTAATAGATTCTCTCTATTATTATATCTTTATCTATGTTTCTAATTATAAAACCATGAGTTTTGATTATAGAATTTAAAACTAAAAAAGTGGAAATAAATATATATAATAAACCAAAATATATATGCTTAAAACATTAAATTGGAGAATTTTACTCTTTAGCAACTTGTTTTTTTCCTCATAAGACTATATTATGGATAACTTTCTATAGCAGAATATATAGCTCTACTTCCTTCTCAGCAGATTTATATCATTCCTTTAAATGGACGTGGCATAATTTATTTAAACAAATACCTACTGTTGGATGCTTCAGTTGTTTCCTATATTTATAGTATAAATAGTAATAATCTTCCTTTTTATACAGATTTAATGTTCCCTGTTATGTCAAACTCAAAAGTACTTTCAGTTTAAAGAATACTTATTTTGTAAAAGTACGGAACATTGAATGTAAGTTTTAAAATAGATTAACTGTTTCTATTAATTGCATTAAAATTATTGAGGAGTTCTGATCAATAACCGTAGTAATGGTTAATTTTTTAGACATCTGACTACCCAGTGGTGCTCTCTTTAGAAAATCACTGCTCCCCTTCCCAACAAGAAGTGATGGCAGACATTTTGCAGTCTGTTTTTGGAGATGCCTTGCTTTCTGATATGCTTGATGATTTTCCAGACAAACTACCTTCACCACAGGTAACATTTTGTCTGAGGAGCTCAGGTTAATAAAAAAAGAAAAAGCATGTCATTATTACATTGATCCGTAAACTGGGTAGAGTTCAATGAAAATGCTTAGTTTTGATTATGTATAGAGGCGTATCTTTGCAATGTGTTGCCTGGGAAATGTTCCCGTGAGCATCTAGGTAAATATATGTTGATAAAGAGAATATATAGAGATATATGTAAAAACTCACATTTTTATTGTGTGTCCATATGTCCAAAATTTCAAGTCAGTTAATATTAGGCCACAGGAATTTGGTATGTTTTATAGGCAAAGGCTAAGAAAGAGGCAAAGATCTAGCTTGTTAATAAAGTCCATGTCCAATTCCTTAGCATCTGGTGGCAGGTCTCCCCCCCTTTTTCCTTTTAAGATTTATCTATTTACTTAAGAGGGAGGGAAGGAGAAAGAGAGAGATTGGGAGGAGGGGCATAGGGCAAGGGAGAGAGAATTTTAAGCAGACTGCAGGGAGTGGGCCCATGCAGGGCTCAGTCTCACAACACTGAGATCACCACCTGAGCCAAGACCAAGAGTCAGATGCTTAACTGACTGCACCACCTAGGCGCCCTTCTTTTTTTTTTTTTTTTTAAATCTGCTCTTTCCAGTTTCCCTTTCTTTTATGGGACACTTTCCATCTTCATCTGAGCATACTCAAATACTTGGTTTAAAAAAGCACCCCCACCCTAGTTTCATGATTTCGATCTCTCTTCAGCTATCTCTTTATTATTCTCTGTTTCAACCCAAATTTCCACTTTCTCATCTTTTCACAACCTAACGAGCTTCCTCTTCCACCTGCACCTCAGTAAGTATCTCATTGTCATCAGAGACTTTCCTACCAGTAAATTCTAACAGACCTATTTCAGTCACCATGTGACTTCTTTCCTTCACAACATTAAATACTGGGAAGACTCCTTCCTTTCCTTGAAACGCTTTTTTCTGTAATACCATATTTTTTAGGTTTTCCTCATCCCTCTCTGGCCAGTCTTTCTTAGTTTCCTCTGCCAGCCTATTCTCCTCACCCCAAATTTCATCAGGTGATAAATGAATGAACTTTTTTTTTTTTTTTTTTGCATGACAGGATAGTATTGTCTAACGATCAATAGTTGCATTTGACGTGTCATCATTTTGGTATGTAGAGCAGTGTTTTTTTAATACTTGAATATTTTCCTTCATATTTTTCCTTATTTTATTTAGATGAGTGGAAAATTTAAAGATGAAAGTTGTGACACGGGTAATGACGAAGTATAGGACTCATGATAACATTGAGATGAACAAAAAAAATTGAACAGATGGAAAAACTGTGACTCTTTCACCCCATAAGAATGCTCATGACTAAATGCCTCAATTATGAAAGAAAAGACAGAAAATGTTTCAATTATACCAATCTAATCAAAGATATAATCTAAGGTTTAATTTAATGGTCTAATTCAAGAAATTATAATATTTTTTAGTTTTCTAGGAATAGGAATCCTCCTCCTGTTATTTATAAATCAACTTTCTAGCATCCAGATATGAGTTTTCATTAACGATTTTGCTTCTGTACTAAAGTAAGGAGATGCTTTCCAACGAGTAAATGAGGAATTAGAGATACAGTCATTTTCTCATTCCTCACTTGGTCACTGGGGTACAAAAGAATTGCCTAGAGGCTTGTTAAGGAGGCATAATTCCAGTCCTACAACTCAAGGTTCTGATTCTTCAATTTTGATAGTAGATCCCAGGAAGCTGTTCCTTTAACAAGCACTCCAGGTGATGCTTTTTTTTTTTTTTTTTCGAGATTTATTCACCTATTTTAGATAGAGAGAGAGAGAATGGGGGCGGGGCAGAGGGAGAAGGAGAGAGAGAATCTCAAGCTGACTCCTTTCTCAGTGTGAAGCCCGACTCAGGGCACGATTCCATGACTCTGAGATCATGACCTGAGCCAAATCAGAGTCAGATGCTTAACTGACTGAGCCCAGGTGATGCTTCTGATGCATGGGGTTGCGTAGTGCACTTTGGTAAACTCCGTATTTGAGAGTCATGGAAGGTGCATAGTAATAGAGGGAAGACCTAAGGTGATGGAGTAATTTGAGTGGGTACCTAAGGATAGTAAAGAGAAGGGACAAATCAAAGCTCCTTGAAGAAAAGAATTGTATTTCATCGTCCAGATTTCAGCAGCATTATATGGAAAACACAGCAGGCATTTAATAAGAACATTCATAGGTGTGCCTGGCTGGCTCAGTCAGTAGAACATGCAACTCTCGATCCCAGGGTCGTGAGTTCAAGGCCCACATTGGGTGTGGAGCCACCTTAAAAAAAAAAAAAAAAGAAAAAGTATGTTGATAAATTGAATAGTTGAAAAGGGCAGGGTTGAACAAGGGAAAGAAAGGAACTGGAAGTCTTTGGATTTAGAGCGAGTGACTCTGATGGTCAATTTTGCCATGCTCCTAGTTTTGACGTACAGGAAATATTAAGTTGATGATGCTTGTGGCTAATACAGTTGAAATATGAAGAAGATTTGCAAATCTTTAATTTAAATTTAGTCTATTCTAGGTGTCAAATATTACAATAGACATTTTTGAATACCTGATCTCATTGAATACTTTTTAATGTTGAATAACAGATTAATGATCTGAAGCATTTACTACCAAAAGTTGTAACATTCTTTTATAGCATTTCGAGGATTTTAATATATATATAAATATAAAATATAAAATGTATTATAAATAAATATATATAAATTATACATAAATCCATACAATATATGTGTGTGTATATATATATACACACACACACATATAATTTTCATGTATGCCAGTTTTTAAAAATAGTAGGAATTTGTGGAATGTAAAACAAATGGAGCCACAGTAAGTCCCAATCATAACAGGCTTATTTTGGGGTGAATTTTGGTCAATACCTTAATATCACTGATTTCTATTAAGGTATTATAGGAGTATGGAAAAAGATGGAGTTCTTACACATTTTACTACTGTGGGCTCACTGAAAACACTGTGAAAGACTTTTCAATGACTGTTCGAATGCAAACTTCCCTGCAAATGTGTAATCGTATCTCTCTTTCAAATCATTTCTGTAGGCATTAAAATTCAAAATATTAGTTAGGAACAAGAAAATAGGCTCCTTAAGGGAAACCCGTGAAAGAAAAGGCTCTGATAAGCACGGTCAGGTAGAGGAATATGAAGAGACAGATCAAGATGTGGACGATGAAGTCAAAGAATCACAAGCTTTGGCTGTTTTAGAAGACAATTCCGAAAAGGAGCCAAGGGCAACACTTGTAACTGGATTACCACTTTTCAGGAGAAGGAGGGTGAGACGATACTTTGTGAAAATCTTACAAGTGATTGAAAAGTTGTTTTATTTTCTTACTGGTGGAGAATTAAACTTTTTTTTTTGAGGGAAAAATCTTTTATAAAATAGTCCTTGTAAAAATTCTAGTCTATCATTTAAAACTTGTTTGGAAAAAATTAACATGGGAAAAGAAAATTTTAAAGTTATATCTTTTCCTGTGTTAGTTTTTTTTTTAAGATTTATTTATTTATTTGAGAGAAAGAGAGAGTGGGGCACTAGTGGGGGAAGGGGCAGAGGGAGAGGGAGGGAGAGACTCTCCAGCAGACTCCCTGTTGAGCACAGAGCCTGATAGGCACTTGATCTCACGAGCCACCCAAGTGCTCCTGGCTATTTTTAATGTTTTCTCAATGGTCCAATATTATGCATTTTTATGTACTTGGCATTGTGCAATGTACAAAATACGAACAATGAACAACATAATATCTCTGCCCTCAAGGAGACCATACTGTCAGAGACAAGAAAATCACTGTTATAATATAGAGTATTATAAGTATACAAATTAGCATGATAAAAGAAGGTATCTTGAGTTGCAAGTGACATGAAACTAATTCAGCTGGTTTAAGTAAAATGTGAATTAGTTAATTGGCCCACATCAATGAAAAGTTCAGGGAAAGGGGTTCAGATTTCAGGAATGACGTGGTATAATATCTCAAGCAAAGGCCACAGAACTTTCTTTCTCCAACTTTGGACCCACTTCCTCTACATTGGTGCAAAACTTCGCAAAGCTTTAGCTTCATATGCTTTCAAGCTCAAATCCAATGGAAGACCTACTTATCTCTCTGATTACCAAGCAAAAGGTTTTGTGCATTGGCTATAATCCAGTGGTGGGCAGAGCCCAGAGTCAACCGCTATTGCTAGGGAACTGCAAAGCTCTGATTAGCCGGGCCTGATGCACATTATCCATACTTAAGCCCATGGATTGAGCTTGAGCATGGAATGTTTTCCCAAAACAAAACTTGGGAAGGAGCTAGCAGAAGTGTAGAAAGTCTAGATGCTAGCATGTAAAAGAACAAACGTGTACCCTACAGCAGAAGTTATTCCCAAATGTTAGATCACACTAGACATACATCTACTCATGACTAAATATCCTCAAGGTGTAAAATCCACGAGAATAAACAGAACTTTGGGAAAAAGGAAATAGTAGTAATTGTCATCTTCAATACTACATTAGCGGGATTTTAGATGTATGCTGTCTCATGTTAACATTCAATACTATCATCAGGAAAAATAATCAGATTGACCCATTCCAAATGGTTTTTGAGGAGATAATATTATGAAAAGACTCATATAATTGATCTGAAAACATATTTCCTTTATTCGAAAAGGAATTTTTCAAATGATTTATTGCCAAAATATGAAATTATTGCATTTTATTTTTATATCACAAAGGTAAAAGTGGCTATGGCCCTATCTGATCTTGTCATTTATACCAAAGCCGAGAAGTTCAGAAGCTTTCGGCATTCAAGATTGTATCAGCAGTTTAATGAAAGTAATTCTATTGGGGAGTCAGAAGCCCGAAAACTTTCAAAGTTGAAAGGTAAATTCTTATGATTCAAGCAGACGAAGTGTTTAAACAACTTTTATTCACTGCAAAGGTGTCAAGATTGGTCAATGACATTTATAAAAACTATATTCTCATAAAATTTCAACATATTTATTGTAATTTTAAAAAGGTTGTATGCCTCAGGTCACAATAAGTGATTTCACAGAATTTGTTTTATTAACTTCTTCACGTCATGAGATTTTGATTGAGAATGTCCAGGGTGACACTTTTGTGGGCGGGGCCCCGGTGAGCTGTTAGTAGAGGAGAGCGGGGAGTGACAAGGCTGCGAGGCAGGCAGGCCAAATCACAAGAAATGTGAACTTAGTCCTAGACTCCAAGGCGAGCAGGACTGAAATCTCAGGAGTCACACCACCCTCTCTGTGTTTCTGAAGGATGCCTTTGATCACAGTGTAAAGGTGAGAGTCCCTGTAGGGAGGAGATGATGAAGGCTCATGGTAGAGGGAGCCATAGTGAACTGTGTGGACTCAGTAGGCACCTGAGGCAAACAATTAAATAGACCTCGAGGCTGTATGTCCAAGGTGAGGGAGAAGGAGGACGCGACCTCCAGGCCCGGCTGCCACATGGCTGGACAGAGTGTGCACTGTCCCTGCACACTTGCAGTGGTACCATTAGTCTCTGCACCTTCTTTTTTTTTTTTTTTTTTTAAAGATTTTATTTATTTATTCAACAGAGATAGAGACAGCCAACGAGAGAGGGAACACAAGCAGGGGGAGTGGGAGAGGAAGAAGCAGGCTCATAGTGGAGGAGCCTGATGTGGGGCTCGATCCCATAACGCCGGGATCACGCCCTGAGCTGAAGGCAGACGCCAAACCGCTGTGCCACTCAGGCGCCCCATCTGCACCTTCTTTTCACTGTCTTCTGATTCTCAACCCGAGGTGGCATTTCTGTCTGCTAGAGCCGAAGATGCAACAAGGCCTTGGAAAGAGAATGAGAAGCTGACTCTACCCTTTTCTCAGCTTGTATGGTGAGGAATAACCTCACCTTAAAAAGGGATGGGCAGTTAACCCAGCAGTCAAGTGACTCTCCAAGTCCTCCTTAAAAAATGCGATCTACCATCCCGTGTAGAAACACCGTGGCAGGGAAATCAGCAACAACTGACTCAAAACAGCTGTTGGCTGCTTGGAAATGTGGATTCTGGTATATCTGTTGGTTAACCTCTTTGGGCTGGCCACTGGCGCCCAAGGGTTTTGAGATGCACTTCAGCCCATCTCTTCAAACTGACTCTGGATATTTTAGGGCCTTTTTGTTGTTTTTTAAGATGTAGATTATGATAAAAAAATCAGTTCAGTAAGTCTGAATCACCATTAAAATAATAGAGTAGAATAAAATGGAATAGAATAGAATAATACAGTAGAGATGCAATAAGAGTATTATTTTATGAAACAATTATGTGTGTGTATTGTATGTTGAGTGTGATATAAAATATATTTCTTACTGTGAGTATTGTCAACCAAGTTTGAATTTGAATGACCTACTTTGCTAGTCTCTATTCTTTCAAACTATTGGATAGTTTTTGCTGTTTTTAGAGGGGACAAGCCCTCTGGACACAGCAAAAGTTGTTATAATTCTCACATTGTATTAGACACTTGCTCAAAATTTGAAAAGGCACTGGGCAGTTCTGAGTAGAGTCATAAAATGTATCATCACCATTTCTTTGGAAAGAGTATAGAGCATTTTTCTTGTACCAAAAGCCAATACTAAATAATTAATGATGTGGGGACATGTGTACTCTAATGTCCATCATTTTAAAAGCATTTTTAAAAAATATTTTATTTATTTATTGGGGTGGGGAGGGCAGAGAAGCGCAGAACTCGATCCCAGGATCCTGGGATCATGACCTGAGCCCAAGGCAGATGCTTAACCAACTGAGCCACCCAGGAGCCCAGAATGGCCATCATTATTAAAAACTTAAACGTCACTAATTTTGTAATGCAGAAAAATAAGAAACAACTTTTCACATTCGTGGATACTTTTCAATCATTTAAAAATAATGTAGTAGGTGCATATTATTGAAACGGAATGATTATTATGTTATTTTTAAGTAAAAAAATGGAAGTTTATAAAAGGGAAAAAACAGTATGATTCAATTAAAAAATAAGAATATACATATGACAATAGATTGGAAAGATATATACCAAGAGATTACTGTTTATTAATTAAGTCATGAGATTATAGTTTTATTTCTTATTTTTTATTATTTGATTTTCTCATTTATCTAAAATGAACATGAATTGCATTTGTAATAACATAGCATGTTTAATTTCTAAAGGTCAATTTCAGAAGTAACAAGCTCATATTATGCTAAGGGTCGTTAGTGATCATTTGTGTTTATCACTTTGTAGATAGGAAAAATTAAGATCCAGAAGAGTACACATCTTAGCAAAAGATAAATATCTTGTTTAGGGCTGGGTAAGGGATCATGACAGATGGACACGCATGGTGTCTTTATACACAAGTAGCTTCAAAATAAACTTTCTCTCAAGGAGTGTATAACTTCTAAAATTGAGAGCTGCTGTTAATTATAATAATTAACTTCAGTAATTATAATTTTTTACTTGACAATGCTTCCTAAAGAATAATATGGGGAATGAGGGTGGCATCAATTCTATTCCAGTTTGACCAGCAAATGTAGTGGCCCATAGGCAGTAACCGTCTCTCCCAATACTGGTCACCATATTAGCAGGAGTCGTTGTGGGAACAGGATTCACTTAGTGAAAGAATAAAAGCCTTGGAGAAACATGAGATCTGTGTTCAAAAATTTGAAGGGTGTCCAATGGTAAAGGGTACAAATTAGTTTTGAATCTCAAGCGATTTAAATAGAACATATAGAAATAGAAACTTACAAAAATAGGTAAGTAGAAACATAAAAAAATAGAGAAGTGGACTCTGTGTGTGTGTGTGTGTGTGTGTGTGTGTGTGTGTGTACTGTAAGTATAGACTTTATATGAGTAAGGAAAACATTTGAAATAATCAGAACTATAGTAGTCCTCTTATCCATGAAAGATACTTTCCAAGACCCCCAGTGGATGCCTGACACTGTGGAGTACTGAACCTTATATATACTATGTTTTTTATTATATATATAAATATATATATATGGATAAGGATGATAAAGTTGAATTTATGTTAGGCACAGAGATCGACAATAATAATAATGAAATAGAACAATTATAACAATATACTGTAATAAAAGTTATGTGAATGTGGTCTCTCTCAAAATATCTTATTGTACTGTACTCACCCTTCTTGTGATGACATGAATTGATAAAATGCCTACATTGAGATGAGATGAGATGAGATGAGATGAGATGAGATGAGATGAGATGAGATGAGATGAATGATACATGCGTTGTGATGCATTGTTACGGTACTAGCAAACTTCTGGTGACTTGTCAGAAGTAGGATAATCTGCTTCGGACCCTAGTTGACCGTAGGTAACGGAAACCATGGGAAGCGAAACCATGGATAAGGGGGGACTGCTGCACTGGGAGGTAGCAAGTTCTCTTTCAATGGAGAGATGCAAACAGAGACTGAAGGAATTTTGAGGAAAGACGTCGCGGTGGTTAGGGTTGGGAGCGCAACTGAATAACTTTAACATCCCTTTCAACCCCGAGAATCTGTTGGCTATTCAACTGGATTAATTTGGATGGCATTATATATCTTTATATGACTGACATGTGCTTCTGCCCTAATGGGAAAACCAAAGCAAAAAAAAAAAAAAAAAAACAGAGAAAGATACAACTTTTGTTTTAAAAGATGGATGCATTTTATTTGGGAATTTTATATACTCTAATGTCAAAGGGAGATTAATTTGGATGTTAAAAGCAAATATATAACTTAATCATTTTTTCCTTGAGTGATTAGTATACATAAAATTGTGTAATAAAGATTATTAACTTGTCAATAACAGTGAATTACACTGTCAAACAAAGGCTTGGATTTATTTTGATTTCCACGAATTGCAAATATTTTTGCTAAAAAAATATTTTTGCTAAAACATACATATCAAAGTACTGAAACAATCGTAGAATTATATACTATATAGAAGCATAGCAGTTTATGTAATTTATTTGAAATCTTTCACAATGTTCTAATATATATTTTTTTAGCCCAGGAGTTTATTCTTCACACCAGGAAGTTCATTACCAGAATTTATCCCAAAGCAACAAGAGCAAACTCCTCTAATTTTAATCCTCAAGAATTTTGGAATATAGGTTGTCAAATGGGTATGTTATATAGAATATTGAGTTTCTGCAAAAATAAGATAAAAAAAGTTCATTTTGTGAGTTAATGAAAGATTTATGAAAAGAGTTTCCCAACTAGATTTTTTTGGCCCTGGGTGTTTTGGGGTCAGGCAATAATGATGGATCATTGGGTTCAAGAGCTGAAGTTATTCCTAAATGGGTGAGAGAGGGTAACTCTAAGTGAGGGTTAGGGGCATGGAGGTTAAATTCATGAGGAGTTGGCATAAGAAGTGTTGGAAGGGAAAAAAGACATCAAAATGGATGTAAGAGGACAGTGAATATCAAATCCTTCACTTGAAAGATATGCTAAGGGCCTCTTTGAATCAAGAGACCTCTACCTTTTATACTTTACACCGGCTTTTGCATTCACAGTATCGCAAAGTGAATGAGATTACGTAGCTCTGCTACTTGTCTTTACCAGTCTCTCCCTATTCCAATTGATTAACTCTTACAGCTCAGGCACTAACCAGTCGGAAGGTACCAGGTGTGAACCCCTCTGCTCCTGGATTGTGGCACGGCCCATAGTTTTGTGGAGGGAGGGAGAGAGTGGGGTTAGGATAGGTGGGTGAGGGGGTGTGGAGGGGTGTGGAGGATGGTACCGCATATAGTGGCTACTTACCAACCTCTATGGGGGGACTTCTATACTTTAACAGCAATTATTACTCTGCTTGTGTCTCACTTTCTCTTCAAGTGATAGCAGTATCTCTTTGGACCTGATAATTTAAAATATACTCGGTGTCTTTTCTTCGGCACTAAGCGTACTGATTTTCTCTGTTCTCCTATTTCCTGGATGTCATCTGACCTGCGCGTTGCTACTCTGTAATCCGTACAGAACTCAAAGCCATAAAATAATTTAAAAATTAAAACTCACCTTCATACATTAATACACACATGGCAAGAAGACATGTTTAAAAATCAGGAATTATTTGGCTAATGATGCTGGCTCTTAAAATGTTTGGGCATATAAAATCCACGATTCAGTTTCAGTGAATCTTTGAACTGTGTTTCTTTAGCTGTACCCTCTCTTGCCTGCCAATATCAAAACACTCTTTTTCTCACAGTGGCCTTAAATTTCCAGACCCCTGGTCTGCCTATGGATCTTCAAAACGGGAAATTTTTGGATAATGGTGGTTCTGGATATATTTTGAAACCACAATTCCTAAGAGATATTGAAACACAGTTTAATCCAAATGAAACACCCAAAGACGTTGATCCAGTTACACTCACGATAAGGGTAAGATGAATAACTTTTTCTTTTTGGGGGGTTATTATATAAGTTAGAGAGTCTGCATTAATATTTTGAGTTCCACTGATTTCTTTTAATGTCCCTTAAATTTCCGTTCATCTTTTTCGATATTATAGGTGGGTGGTGTTTCAGTACCTCTTCATATCTGAAAAATCTCTCTGTTGACTTTTTGCATGAATGATTACCTGCTTGTGAATAGAAATATTGAGGCTGAAAGTTTCTCCTCTCCAAAGTCTATGTTATTCCATTGTCTCTAGGCATTTAATATTGTGATAAGGAAGTCTGAGTTCAGCCCACTAGTTACCCACGTGGATATGTGACTCTCTCCCTCCTTAACTTTATAGAATTTTACTAGCAAATTTTAGGAGCTCTTTGCTTTTTCATTAATCTCCGGAATTAGACTTTCACAGTTCCAGATCTTTGCCCCTTGTCTCTGAATATTCTTTGATTAATATTTAGAAACCAAAAGTTATCCATATGCTTTTCTTGAGTATCTGCCTGCGTGTTTACTAATTCCTGTCACCTCTATCACTGTCTTTTTTCTGCCTTTGGTTTTCCTTCGTATTTGATTTTATTCTTTACTGATTCTAATGTAGATGTGCATTTTTCTCCTGCATTATCAGTTTCTCCCCTCCAATTTTTATTTACGTCATCCTGCTTCCTTTTTATTTCTGTGTTCTACCCAGCACACTTCCCCTCCCCCACCCCTGTCTTACTAGATCCTGTGTGATTTTATTGGATATTTAGTTGTCTAAAATTTATTGTTTCCAATAGCATACACTTTTTGAAAACTTTCTTATTCTTCTAAAACCTAAGGGCTATATTTATTTCCTTTTTTTTTTTAATATCTCTGAATCTTCCAAAAAGCCCTTAGCTTTCCCTCTCTCCGCTTAGTTATAAGCAATTCTATTTTAGATTGTATCTGTACCTGTGGTTTGCAGCGAATTGGGTGGGTAGAGCTCTTTGGTTCCTCTCTTGGTTTAGCTCGTTGCTCCTAGAACCATAGGAACCATTTCAGATTCTGTTCTGGAATTTCGGTCCTTGTACTGCTGTCGCTGGTGAGGATTTTCGTGTCTGCTGTTCTGATTGAGGGGAGCGCCACTGGCCGTGCTGGCTGGTGAGAGCTTCCCTGCTCTGGTGCCCTGGCAGTCAGAGCGCAGGAGACGCTCCAGCCCAGAGTGCATGCCCTTCATAAGCCTCCTCTCTCGGCTCCTTCCTTTACTGTCCTGATGTCACAGGACTGGGGGGACCACTTTCATCCACTTCCGGCCCTAGCCTTTTTGTCCTGGCTGAGAATAGAGGTTTAAGAGATGTTGCTGTTTTCCAGAGATTAATGTGGAAAGAGAGTAGAGCAAAGTTCAATGAGACAGAAATGATCCTGGCCACTAAAGGGAATAGTATCAGTGAAGTACGTAGCTGAATTTTTTCTTGGTTGTTAGGGATTTTGTGACTCTAATTTTTTTTTAAGGTTTTATTTATTTGAGAGAGATAGAGAGTGCAAGCAAGGGGGTGGGGAGAGGGACAAGCAGACTCCGTGCTGAGCACAGAGCCTGATGTGGGGCTCAATCCCACAAACGTGAGACCGTGACCTGAGCCAAAATCAAGAGTGGGATGCTTAACTGATTGAGCCACACACATCCCCCAGATTTTGTGACTCTAAGAGTAGGGGCCTATAGGGTAGAAAAGTAGGGCCATGTAGGTAGAAATTGCCTCCAGCACTGGATGCAGCCGCAAATCAATTAGTGGGCACTTGTTCTAGAATCCAGCAAAATATTGTCCATCAAGCTTACTTGGCAAAATATTATCATAACTTTGGCATTCTTTTTTTTTTTTTTAAGATTTTATTTATTTATTTGAGAGAGAGAGAGAGGGAGAGAGAGCACAGAGGGAGAAGCAGACTTCCCAATGAGCAGAGAACCCGATGCGGGCCTTGATCCCAGGACCCTGGGATCACGACCTGAGCCGAAGGCAGACGCTTAACCGCCTGAGCCACCCAGGCACCCTCTTCCTGGTTATGATATAAACTAGAAAGTATACATTAATATTTTAAGTTCCATTGACTTCCTTTAGCACCTTTAAATGTCCGTTGCTCTCTTCAGCACTATAAGGTGGGTGGTATTTCAACATCTTCCCACATCTGAACCAGTGTCTCCCTGTTGCCTTCTTGCGTGAATGAAAAAATACAAAAAGCTGCATTGTTCTAAACACCAAGTCTAGGCGCTGTAGTTGCTGTTCTAGTGAGAAAAAGGGATGAATCAGCCACTTTGGAAGGTCCCCTCCTACTCCTCACAAACCTCCTTGCGGTGCGTTTGGGGCTTCCCCTCCCTCTCTTTTCTCTTCTCAACTGATTCTTTCTCTCTTGAATTCGTGGGCTCCTTTACTCTACCTGACTCTGAAGTATTTACATTGTTAAGGCTTTTTCTTTTTAAAAAAATTTTTTAATTTAAATTCAATCTAGTTAACATATAGCATATTATTAGTTTCAGGGGTAGAATTTAGCGATTCATCAGTTGCATAGAACACCCAGTGCTCATTACATCATGTGCCCTCCTTACTGCCGGTCCCCCAGCTCCCCCATACTCTCCACTCACCTCCCTTCCATCAACCCTCCATTTGTTTCCCAGAGTAAAGAGTCTCTTATGGTTTGCCATCCTCTCTGTTTTTATCTTATTTTATTTTTCCTTCCTTCCCCTATGATCATCTGTTTTGCTTCTTAAATTCCACATGAACAAAATCATATAGTATTTGTCTTTCCTTGACTGACTTATTTTGCTTAACATAGTACAACCTAGTCCATACATGTTGTTGCAAATGGCAAGAGTTCATTCTTTTTGATGGCTGAGTAGTATTCCAGTGTGTGTGTGTGTGTGTGTGTGTGTGTGTGTGTGTGTGTGTGTGTGTCTGTGTGTGTGTGTGTATACACCACATTTTCTTTGTCCATTCATCTATTGATGGACATCTGGGCTCTTTCCATACTTTGACTATTGTGGACATTGCTGCTGTAAACATTGGGGTGCAGGTGCCCCTTTGAATCACTGTTTTTGTATCCTTTGGATAAATACCTAGTAGTGCAGTTGCTGAGTCATAGGGTAACTCTGTTTTTAACTTTTTGAGGAACCTCCATAGTGTTTTCCAGAGAGGCTACACCAGCTTGCATTCCCACCAACAGTGTAAGAGGGTTCCCCCTTTCTTCACATCCTCGCCAACATCTCTTGTTTCCTGACTTGTTAATCTTAGCCATTCTGACCAGTGTGAAGTGATGTCTCATCATGGTTTTGATTTGTATTTCCCTGATGCCCAGTGATGTGGAGCATTTTTTCATGTGTCTGTTAGGCTAAGTCTTTTTCTTAATCCTCATCACAAACTAAATATTCTCCTTGTGTCCTTTTATATACGTTCATGGTTTCAACCACCAACAATACTCAAATCTTTAATCTGACTTTATTTCTGGAATGTAAAGACATATTTTAAATATCCTACTAAACATCCTTACCTGTTTAATCCTTGTTCTGTCAAGCTTAACATATTAAAGGCTGAACATCCCTTCCTAGTCCAATCTTATTTTCTTTAAATGTCAATGAACTGCACCGAATTCATTGTGTTAATTAGCTCAGGCTAGAAAATTGGGAAGCATTCCTCTCTTCCACATCTGTCACTTCCCATGTCCCATCTCTAAATTTTATTGATTCAAAATGTCTTCCTTATCCAATCCCTTGGTCTGATGCCATTTGCCACCGTCCCCACCCCCCTGCCTTTTTAAGGAATTTGTTACCTGTCATCACATTTATTCCTTTGGCCTCCTAAGGGTTTTGCCTGTTTCAGTCCTCCTGATTCATCATCCACAAGTTGCTCAGAGACATCGTGCTCCAGGGCTAATCTCATCATGCCTACTTAATGTTTCTTTGGGCGTCCTGCTTGCTTTCTTAGGGCTTAGCCTAATTCTCTAGGCCCATCTCTCAGCACTTCTAGTCTTGCACCTTATTCTGTAACCATATGACACCTCCATGCATTACATATGCTTTTCCCTTTGACTGGATCATTCTTCCATCCTTCACCTGCCGGTTGCATTTAGACTCAGTTTTCAAGACTTAAGGGTCACTTCTTTTGGGAAGCTTTTTTTTCCTACACTAAATTAGTTAGGCTTCTTTTTGTGGTTTTGTTTTTCCATAACACCTTGCAGACGCTTACCCTATGCCGCTGTATTATACAGGCCTACATCAGAGATATCGCTGGTTTGGTTCCAGGCCACCACAGTAAAGTGCACGTCAAAATAAAGCAAGTTAAATGAGCTTTTTGGTTTCCCGGAGCATGACAGATGTTTATACTATAGTCTATTAAATGTGCAATAGTATTAGGTCTAAAAAAAACAACGTGCATCCTTTAATAAAAAATACTTGGTCGCTAAGGAAGGCTGACCATCATCTGAGCTTTCAGCGAGGCACAGTCTTTTGGCTGGGGGAGGGTCTTGCCTGGACATGGGTAGCTGCTGACCAATCAGCGTGGTGGTTGCTCAAGGTCGGAGTGGCTGTGGCACTGTTTTGTCAACTACGTTGATGCGGTCTTCTAAATCCTTTGTTGTCATTTCAACAGTCGTCACAGCATCCTCACCAGGAGTAGATTCCATCTCAAGAAACCACTTTCTTTGCTTATCCACCAGAAGCGACTCCCATCTGTTCAAGTTCTATCATGAGATTGGAGTAATTCAGTCCCATCTTCAGGCTCCACTTCTGATTGTAGTTCTCTTGCTGTTTCCACCCCATCTGCAGTCAGAACACACACGTGTTAGTTTGCTGTCTTATGTGGGTATCGTTGGTGGCACCCCCAAAACAATTACAATAGTAACATCAAAGATCACTGATCACAGATCCCCATAAGAAATATAATAATAGTGAAAAGGTTTGAAATACTGTGAGAATTACCAAAATGCGATAGAGAAACATGAAGTGGGCATCTGCTGTCGGGAAAACGGTGCCCTGTGCTCGATGCGGAATAGCCACAGAACTTCAGTTTGTGAAAAATGAAATGTGTGCAAAATAGAGTAAAACAAAGCTCCATAACATGAGGTATGCCGTAATTGTTTACTTACTAGCGCTTGTCTTTCTTCCTGACCTGTCCGAGGCCCTGGAAGTTATGGACTGTGTTTTGTTCACGTCTTATCCACAGTGCCTGACACAAAGTCTGTGCTCAATATGTGTAAGTTAATTGAATGATTTCATTTTCAAGTTAAGAGTAGTAAAGAGAACAGATGTGCTCTTTTATTGAGGAAGCAAAGATGGAAGATAACTAGCATGCGCAGATGTTTACAGATGCCACCTGTTTGCTTCTGAACGGTCTCATATAGGGATGTAAGTGGCATGATATAAAACAGGCAGGATTAACACTCTTCCCGGAAAACTGCTGCCATAGCCATGTGGGTCCTTCTCTCTTGCTTTGATCATCCTGGAGAGCTTTGATTACAACTTATACAAATTGTGGAAGGCATGCCTTGGGAATCAAGAGACCTAGTTTTGCCATTACTTTATGTCCTTGATGAAGACATTTCAAGATTTCTGGTTTGATCTCTGTCATCTGCAAATTGAGAGTTTTGGATTAGGTCAATCATTTTCAAACTTATAAAAATGATACAACCATTTTTAAGTTCAGAATCTTACGCATAAGGCCAATAGAGTTACTCTAGTTGACCATCAAGGGTTTTTTTTTTTTTGACATCTATCTCTGTGGTGGCCCCTGTAAGGGCTCTGTGAATCAGAGTGTAGAAAGTATTTGAATAATAGCCTCTAAATTCTCTTTCAGTTCTCACATTCAATTATTATTATTTTTTAGTCAATTTTTTTTTTTTTTTTTTTTGGACACCAAGTGCACCAAAGTTGAACCTTCTCCATATTGGTATGGAGGAGATATTCAGCTGGGAGGCTGTGGTATCAGGGTACTTATTGATTATGGCCAATGTTCTATTTACCCTGATGTCTAGTTATGCTGATTGATCAATACCCATTCCATAGTTGTTAAATATTTGCACAGTCACTCTGGTTTCCAGCTAATGTTATAATGTGTGGATATAGGAAAGGAAAAATTATACGTTGGCACTTTTTTCTGTTTCTTTTTCTTTGTTTTCTCTCCTTCTTTCCTTCTTTCTTTCTTTTTTTTCAATTATTTATTTTGTTCTTCTTTATTATAATCTTCAGAAATTGAAATTATGCCTTAATTTTTATACTAGTATATTTTACAAATTAGTACACTTGAAATAGTGGTTTTTTTTTTTGGACTTTGTTCCCTAAAGTAAGACAAAATTTTGCTTCAAGTCAGTTAGTTTGACCAATACATGGTTAAATGAAACTATTGTTAATTATTGTAAGTGTTCTTCTGATACCCAGTCCCTAATATACGTACGAGATCATTGATTTTGTCAGACTCACATTACTTATGATAATATTGACAATAATAGATACTATGAAATTTTATCATGAGTTATGCAAACATATAAATTATACTATCAAAAAAATGTTGTCATAGGAAATTATGCAGTGTTTTTTCTTACATTTCAGAAGTAGTATTATTATTGTTTCTAATTTTTGGCTGTTTACATACAAAATGAATTTCAAGATAGTTCATGTTATCAGAGTAATTCAGCCTGAATTACAGTTATGATTATAACAATACTTTCAAGCAACGCCTTATAACAACCATAACGAAGACTTTAAAAATAAAAAAAAAAATATGTTGAACTATAAAGTTCACACAATGTGAATTTTACTGTAATTATATTGGTAAAATTGAATAATGTAGACATATTTCTAGTATTCACCTGCTGACACTTGAGGATAAAAGTTAAAATTTAAAATTTGCATTATATTCCACTTTTAATTTTTTTGTGGGAACTGAGAGTCTATCATTTTTTTAGAACACATATTTTATTTTGAAATTATGGGATTATGCGGTTTGATATCCTGCTAAAGTTTTGCATTCAAATATTTTTGTGCAGCTCATCAGTGGTATCCAGTTACCTCCCAGTTACCATTCATCATCTAACAAAGCTGACACACTAGTGGTTCTAGAAATTTTTGGTGTTCCAAATGATCATGTGAAACAGCAGACTCGTGTAATTAAAAGAAATGGTGAGCTCCTAATATATTTTTACTGAACTTCTACTAGGCTTCTGGCTGGAAAACTTAAAATTTATCTGTTGATAGAATTTAGAGGCATCTTTATTATTCGTAAGGCAAGGGCTTTGCATTAGGTTCAAGATGAGCAAAGTGTTATATGCAGTAAAAACAATTTGATAATGATTCAATGTGCTGTTTTGATATATTTTCAGATTACAGATACAAAAATTTAACTGAGCTGAAAAATTACTATTTTTTTTCACTTTGACCTCCTTTTTATGTCTCTTCCCGTATTGCTGAATTAAAGGGACATTTTGATGGCTGCAAACCTACTTAGCTTCTAGCCTTTGTGTAAAATAAAGAACGTATGATTATTTGATATAGTATGTTACCCATTTTTATTTCACTGTTTGAATTATTTTAGATCAAAAGTCTGTGGCTTTTGGCTCTGGCTAAGGATGCCATAGAAACCTACTCATACAATATTTGGATTCATAATTCAGTCATTTTTGCCAGAAGGGAAATGTAGGAATGGAAGAAATGACTTGGGTAAGATTTTCAGTTCCAGCATCCCGTGATGTTTTATGTAATACACGACTGACAGCGTCACACCTTCGTTGAGGTTGAAATCATTAAGGACAGTAAAGTGTAGATTCCTGGGATTGACCTTTAGTCAGGGTCACCTTGGAGGAGACCTTGGAACTGATTCTTGAGTCTAGAATCTTCTTTGGGTGCATATTCTCAAAGTATAGCAGGCTTCATTTCAGAGTCTGGAAATATGTGCCGGGTTAAATGGCACCGACAGAAAAACAGGTCAGTTGTATTAGTCTTTTTTTTTCTTGGGTGATAATCTCCAATAATATCCACCATCTGCCCTTTGTACTGACACCACGAGTAGTCCTCCAGAGTCCCCCTGGTGCAAAGAGTATGGAAAAAAGATGTGGGAAGTTCTGGCTACTTCATCCTAGGTTATCTATGGGGAGGGATATTGGTGATGACTCACTGCCTTATTTGTACGCCTTAGCGTTGAAGGCGTACTACAAGGGCGGTTTCAGGAAATGGTAACTGCTTACATCAGGAAGCTTATAGTATCCTATCTCTTGTTCTCTTCATCCCCTTACTTGAATCTTCATGACAAAATGTACAGAACATTTATTTATTCAGTGCACCCCTTATAATATGATTCTAGCTTCCGTTAGAATTTAGATTATATCCCTGGGTTTAATGGAAATATTCCTACAGAAATTAAATTTGGTTTATCTAATAATATTGAACCTGTTTTATTAGAAGCCTGGTGATAAGTATCAAAAAACTTAAAATCTCTGTTTATTAAATGTATTATTATGTATGCCCCCACAACCCTATTGTAGATCGTTTTCAGTTTGGTATGGGAGGTGAGATACAATAAGATTTAAGATAGAGTCATTAGTGTTTTAAGAAACTACGAGAATTGTAGTGGAACGAGCAAATTTGGAGATGGTTCTTGGAGAATGAATAGAATTTTTTAGAGATTGAGGATGAAGGCATTGAAGGCAAAAGGAATAATATGAGCCCTAAAACCTGGAGAAGACTAAATTCAAATATGCTAGGGAAAAATACAGAATTTAAGATGGGTGGAATACAGGGTACTTAAAGATTAGTGTGAGATAAAATGAGAAAGTTATGTTGGGGGTGGTCATGGAAAATCATGAGAGCCATGATAAGGTGTTAGGTACTGCTTTTCCGTAGAAAATGAACAAAATTAAAAGTCTTTAACAGGGATATAGCACTAACATAGTTGAGCTTCAGAGAGATTGTTTCTGCAGATTAGGTGGGAAGAAGTATATGGGAGAGAAATGAGAAATACAAAATCGAGTCAGGATATGGTTTCATAGCTAGAGGATGGGGAATTGAAGTCAAAGAAGGCCCATGGCATCAGAAAAAGAGTGGAGGACGTGTATGAGGAAGACTAGCAGGAATAAAAGTCTAGAGAGCTGGACAAGTGGGATTCTAAGATGGCTGAGCTACTAGAGTAATTGTAGTGTAATAAGAGAACTGAGAGTCTGGAAGGAAAAAGATCGCATTTGGATAAGGTGTGGAAGTAATTCTTCAGTTTTGGTCATGCCCGAGAAAATTATATTTATAACTACCAAATTTGGTATGCTGGTTTCTTTCCTTTCCTTCCTTCTTTCCTTCCTTCCTCCCTCCCTCCCTCCCTCCCTCCCTCCTTCCCTCCCTCCCTTCCTTCCTTCCTTCCTTCCTTCCTTCCTTCCTTCCTTCCTCCATTTCTTTCTTTCTTTCTTTCTTTCTTTCTTTCTTTCTTTCTTTCTTTCTTTCTTTCTTTCTTTCTTTCTTTTTCTTTCTTTCTTCTTTCTTCTTTCAGCTGAAAGGGCTTTCTCATGTAATATATATCATCTATGCGTGTGTGAGAGAATTTTGTGCAGACATTTTAAAGTGTCTATAAGGAATTGACTCTTAGACCTGCCCCTGCACTCCATGGAATTATTTCTTTTCTTAAGGCAAGGCAATACATTCGTTATACCAACATGAGTCAATTGGTTTAATATTTTCATGGGCTTAGACTGCGTCCTGGATTACTATCTGGTAAATGTGTGCTTGTGACCATAGCTGCACCACAGAAAACAGAAAATATAATTAGCCACAAATTCTTTAATGCTTCCGGAAAGGTAACTCAAAGAACAAAACCTATTGACATAGCAAGCATAGCATTACCTTTGTACGTGAAAATAATGCATATTATTTCTCTCTGAATCTAAGTAGACTGTATATTTGATCTGAATGTGAATTTATTGATTCCATTAAATTATATTTAAGTATTGGATGATTTGTGACACAATTTGGATTTCTTATTTGGCAAGAGATTTTTGTTTGGGATGATTATTTTGCTGGAGTTCTAAATGACTCATCAACTTGGGACTTTAAAATGAGCACTTATTCAAAAGAAGGATCAAAGGCTGGCTTTGGAGCACTTAGCTCTCAGGCCAACAACTGTCTATGGAGCTCTTCCCATCACGGGAGCCGGTATAGAAAAATGATGTTATTTAACTCCTTTGTTAGGACAATGCCTAGACACAGCAGTCTCATTGCCTAGTGGTGAAATGTTTCTGCTCTGAAATAGGACTCCATATGTTTGAATTCCTGTCCTGCCACTTAATGGCTATGTATCTGAAACCTTGAGGAAGTTACGTAACATCTTTCCGGCTCAGTTTTCTCATCTGTAAATGTAGATAGTAATAACCCTGATGGATTTGTTGTAAGGATGAAATGAGATTATCTACTTAAAGTTCATATCATATTGCCCAGCAATACTAAAAACCCAATAACTATTGTTACTGTCATTATTATTTCTTTCTCATTGGATGCATGAAAAATTCAAGTGCTCTAAAACATAAGCTATTAATATTACTAAGTGTTGAAAAGAAAAATTTCAGAGAACAGATACTATGCATTACTCCCTAGAGATAGTGTCTATGATTCTTTGACGATATCTTCCTTTACATTTCAGCTTTTTGTCCAAGATGGAATGAAACATTCACATTCATTATTCAGGTGCCAGAATTGGCTCTGATGCGTTTTGTTGTTGAAAATCAAGGTTTAATAACCGGAAATGAATTTCTTGGCCAATATACTTTACCAGTTCTATGCATGAACAGAGGTAATATTCCTAAGAGTAAGATGATTATGCTAACAATTAGAACTTACATTTACCAAAGACCCACATTGATACACCAAATAGCTCTACCCATGACAGTTAGATGTAAAGGAAATTTTATGCACGGACACATATTCTCTCTCAGGGGTCTATTATAGAAGTGTGTTCTCATGTGGAAGGTGGCATTGTGGTTTGGGACTGCAAGGAAGAGAAATTAGACAAACTTGGCATGTATGAGCATTTCTTTACATGGACCATTGCTCCTTTGTTTCAATGAGGAGTAGTCATGACTACCACAAAGAAATAAAGCATGGGCATCAAAGAGAAGGGAGAATCAGTGACTCATTTTTCCAGCCCAAGAGGAGCCTGGGAGCCCAAGACCATCCTTCCTTGACTCTTTTCAGGGCCACTTTTATGTTGCAGTCCCCTTGCGGAGGTGACTGATACTATGCCCCCAATTACCGTGTCTCCATGTGTGTTTCTCTAGCACCATCTGAGCTGTACCTCGGAAACGGAGTCTCTGTGAAGCAGAAGGGAGGTGGCTAATTTAGCACACTGCACTTTGAGGGAGGAGAAGTGTGAGCTGTGTGCTCAGTGTTAGGCAGTAAGAAGTCAGAATAGAAACTTCAGATAGTTTCTCTTTTGTAGGAAATTAATATACAGGACGAATATAACTATGCAGTTATAGTTTTGACATATGCTTAGTAAAGATAGAGTCTTCATAGCACTATCGAGAACACTGCGGATTTATTTTTATTGTCCTAATTAGATATGATTCCTTTTGCAGGTTACCGACGTGTTCCTCTGTTTTCCAAGCTGGGCGAGAGTCTGGAGCCTGCTGCCCTCTTTATTTATGTGTGGTACATCAGATAGCGACTAACAGTGCCTGACCTATCGTGAGCTGGACATCGTAATAAAACAGCCACAAGGAATGCCTACACCTTTTTTCTTTTTTAAAAAGCATAAAGCAACATACTTACAAAAACAGAAATATTGAGCAAATCCCTCTTTAATACGCAACATAGAACAGTGGAAAAAAAGAAAGCAAAACAGTTCCGAGGGTCCCGACAATGTGGCGCTCTTGTACCCAGTGCTCCCGCCCCTCGGCTACGGACGCTGCTCTTGCAACTTGCTTGTATCATTTTAAATGAGTAGAACTTACACGCTCTTAAAATATGTCTGATTATATAAGATACGTTGGCAAATATTTATCGGTAAAAAGAACTGTGAAATCTAAGAGTGTTTTAACTTCTAGACACCCACTGCTGCATGTTGTAGTGAACTGGAATTAGATTCCCAGGTGCTTTGTGCCCTTTTATATCCTAGACAGTAATTAGCCCTTCTCAGGCTAGTTCTTAGATGCTGGGCGTTGGATCTGGTGCTCTGTAATTACACAGACATTTTTATGAGTGCCTGTGAAATTGATTTGCAGTCAAACAGTGTTCAATCTCCATATCTGTAAAAGAGATCTACTCTGCGGACTTCTGTGCTTAGATCTCTGAATTCACACTATTTCTGAATCTGTGCTAAATGTACTTTGAAGATTGTCTTTGGTCAAAGATGAGATTCCTGTGCTGTTTCGTAGGCTGGGCTTCTCACCAGAACCAGCCCTTTGACTTACTAACTGTCGTACGTAGAACAATATAGTCCTTATTAACTCTTCTTCTTCAGAATAACCAGGCATATGAATACTTAGTCTACCACATTGCTGCACGGAGTGAGGCGAAAGTACACAGCACAATTTTTGACTAATTGGGGAACCTGCATAGCTCAGATTTAATTTGTTGCAATTAAATCTGAACTTATAACTAAAATAACAAAAATGACTTGGAGATGTTTACTAATGCATTTTCTCTTCATGGCCAGAAAAATACAAAATAACCCAACTACTATATTTTACTAGTATAGTTTACCCTCAGAACCAAATATTTAAAATAAAGAGCCCACTGGGAATTCAACTATCCAAGCCATAAGTGGCAAGAAAAGTCCCAGCGCCTCATCATCCACATATTCCCTCGTGGCTGTTCTAGATTTAAGAGTGTGGTACCCTCTTCCCAGTGTGGGGCCACAGCCAGTTCTCAGAGGAATACTTTTATTTTTCCAGGTAGTAGAAAGATCTTATTTAAATCGTCTATCGTTCAGTCTGATAGCAGGTGGGGTGTTCAGCCCATTGACCCGAGGCTTTAACCTTTCTAAACTCCTAAAGTCTTCTGAAGATCTGGAATTCCATGAGATTTAAAGATTCTGATCAGGTGAGCTTTGCAAGAGTTCACTAATTCTGCAGCAGGATAAACTTCTATTTCTTATTTATACCATCGAGATTTGAAATGAGGTAGAAAAAAGGTTATATACATTTTTCTCTTACTTTTGCTTCAGGTACTAATCAAATTCAGCTCACTAACTTTGAAGACCAAATCTTTCATTTTTCAATATCCCACTTTACATCAGAAGTGCACTTTTGAAAGGAAACATTAGATCATTTTATATCTTGTCCAATAATCTTATAATGTCTTTAAACATCTTTGGTCCCATTTCCTATATGCATTATTTATCATTTACTTTCCTTTTGAATTGAACTGGCATATTATTATTATTACTGCTACTACTATTATTATTAATTTTCTCACAATAGAAACTATAATAGAAACTCCACAGTCAGGGAATGCGATCATTTTGGAGAAGGTTGGGAAGAATGTGAGAATCCGGCTTTGATTAGTGCTGTCTAGGCATGCTTTTCTTTTTTTTAAGATTTTCTTTCTTTCTTTCTTTCTTTCTTTCTTTCTTTCTTTCTTTCTTTCTTCTTTCTTTCTTTCTTTCTTTCAGACACACACATACACACACACACACAGAGCATGAGAATTATGAGGGAAGGAGCAGAGGGGGAGGCAGAGGGTGAGAATTTCAAGCGGACTCCAAGCTGAGTGTGGAGCCTGAGATGGAGCTCCATCTAACGACCCATGAGATTGTGATCTGAGCCAAAATCAAGTCAGCGGCTTAACCCACTGAGCCACCCAGGTACCCCTAAGCATAATTCATTTGCAGGAAAAAATAGCATTGGTGAGTGGAAAGAGCTAGAAAGAAGGGCTAAATGAACCCCTGGGCTGTGGCAACAGAAGGCCTTTTTTCTTTTAAACTCTTAGTTGAAATGTCAGTTCCTCGGGGAAGCCATCCACCATCTCTTAGACTTGGTCATGTTCCTTGGTGTATGTTTCCCTACAACTGACAAAAACGACAGCTGGGAGCTGACGTTGCATTATCAGGTGGGCCCTGTCATTGTTAGGAGCTGGCCTGACACTTGCAGTTAGACCCTGGTATCCTGTTGAGCATGGCCGGCTTCACAGAACAACACATTTACATAAACAACATTTTATTTATTTATTTGAGAGAGAGAGAGAGAGAGCACAAGCAGAGAAGAGGGGCAGAAGTAGAAGAGAGAGGGAGAAACAGACCCTCCGCTGAGCAGGGAACCCTGATGCAGGACTGGTCCCAGGACCCTGGGATCATGACCTGAGCCGAAGGCAGATGCTTAATTGATTGAGCCCCCCAGGTGCCCCTCTACTGTTGATTCTTTACCAATTATACCTTTTGCCTCGATTCATACTTTTTATCTTATGAATGAAATTTATTCCAATCATAGAATTGCCCCCTCCTCTTGACAACATCCAATGCAGAGAAGAGCCCTATTTCCTTGAACTGCGCCCCCCTACCCAATCATCTCACACAAGACTAAATCCAATAGTAAGTACTTTCAACACCCTTTTACTGAGATGTCCCATGGTTCCCTGTTTGTGTAGCTCCTTATTGCAACGAGCATTAAACCCAACTCTATGTGTTCCCGGTGATCTTTGGCTGGGGGGCGTTGACATAAACTTGGCTTCTCCTTCTGTAACATGCATTACCTTGGAGTGACCCGTGTGACAGGAAAATTTTGTTATGTTGTTGATTTTGACCTCTTCTCTCTTTTTTCTGCTTGTGGTTGTTTAGGGCCTCAGAAAACACAAAGAGCACAGTCTCCCCATTTAGACTTACTCTGACTTTTGTTTGGGAGATGGTGGCCTCTGGAGGCCACTGATGCTGATTGCTGAGGAGTAAAGTTGCCCTGTCTCTGAAAGAAGTGTGGAGAAGCTCCCTGTAGTCATAGAAAAGAGGGCTTTATTTTAATTTGGGGTATGGGGAGTGTACAGTGATTTTGAGGGATGCAGACAGTGTACCCAAGATAGCTCCTCCAAGGGTGGTGTTAAAACCTTTATGCAAATTTCAAGGGATATCGGGAACCACAATGGTTTAGAAGTTCATGCTGTGGACTGGTATAGAGAGAATGGAATCACTCTCAGTGAGGCCCTTATGAGGTTGAACAGTGAACAGTTTATTGGGGGAATATATGAGTTTCATTTTTCAGGAGTTATTAAGATTCCATAGTCTCGGTGCTACATAAACATTTATTAAATTGCATTTATTTCAAAGTAATAACCCTCTGGCAATATTTGTACCAACAAAGGAGTCTCATGACGTGGTTTGGATTCTTAGGCTATACGTTTGAGCTCTCTGTATAATCAGAGCAAGCATTTTCCCCAGCCCCTAGAAATTTCCATTGCACACATCAAAGGGGTGGATTAAAGTGGGATTTGAATTTAGGAGAGATTGGAATCTATGTGTCTTACACAGTTACGCACCAGCCCAACACCTGGCGGTAGTGGGGGGAAAGTTGATGTTAAATGCCTTACAAACCTACACACTTTCAGCAACCAGTGCCCTCTTTCTAATTTCCATGTATATACAATTAACTTTCACACTTTCAGTCATCTTTCCTGTTCTTCTCCCAGGGCGATTACTTTTCTAATGTGATACATATCTGCAGTGTTAGCAATACCTAACATGTGCCGAATATTAAACATAAATTAACCTAAATCCTTTCAGCAATTCCATATTTTATTGGTAATGAAACAGCCTCAGAAACTTTGAGTTGCCTAAGGTCTACAGTAAATGCCAGAATTTGGGTTACTGATCCAGGGCAGTCTGGAAAAAAATAAATGTTTTGATTACATCACTCAATACACAAAAATTAACTCAAAATGGATTATAGATGTAAGTGTCAAATGTGAATTTAAAACAAAAACCATAGAACTTTTAGAAGAAAGCAGATAGAATATCTTTGTAACTTTGTGGTAGGCAAATGTTTGTTGGAACATTAAAGCATGACATATATAAAAGAGATGGTAAGTTGGACTTTATTTAAAAAAAAGAACTTTTGGGGCGCCTGGGTGGCACGGCGGTTAAGCGTCTGCCTTCGGCTCAGGGCGTGATCCCGGCGTTATGGGATCGAGCCCCACATCAGGCTCCTCCGCTAGGAGCCTGCTTCTTCCTCTCCCACTCCCCCTGCTTGTGTTCCCTCTCTTGCTGGCTGTCTCTATCTCTGTCGAATAAATAAATAAAATCTTAAAAAAAAGAAAGCTTTTAAAAAAAAACTTTTGCTTTTTGAAATATGAAAATGAAAAGGCAGTCTACAGAATGGAAGAGAGTATTTTTAACATACCTATCAAAAGACTTGAATACGCACTATATAAAGAATACTCCCAGTCAATAAGACAACCCAGTAAAAACAAGCAAAACATTGGAACATGCACTTCCCAAAGGAAAAGACGTAAGTGCCCAATAAATGTGTAAAAAGATGCTCAACACCACTAGTTATTAGAGAAATGCAAATTAAAAGTATAATGAGTTACCAATAGAATGGTTAAAATAGAATAAAGGGGCCATACAGGTGTTGGGAGGGAGGTAGAAACTGGAATTTTTATACATTGCTGATGGGAATGTAAAATGGTTCAATCACTTTGGAAACAGTTTGGTAGTTTCTTATAAAGTGAAACATATACTTACATATGACTCAGCTATTCCCTAAGGTACATAAACATATACCTACACATGACTCCTAGATATTTACCCAAGAGAAATGAAAACGTATGTCCGCACAATATATGTATGACTGTGGATAGCAGTTTTATTTATAATAGCTACAAACTGGAAACTACCCAAATGTACAAATTAACAGGTGAACGGATAGATGAATTGTGTTATATCCATACAACGGAATGCTATTTAACACCGTAAAAAGTTAAAAAGGACTAAACTATTGAAATATGCACAAATATCAATGAACCTCAAAATCATTACGGTGAATAAAAGAATATAGGCAAAATAAGTACATATTGTGTGGTGCCATTTATTTACAATTACAGAAAGTGCAAACTATAGTGGCAGAAAGCAAATCAGTGAAGGGGGTTCGGGACGGAAGTAAGGCTGGATTAAAAGGAGTTACGAGGAAACTTTTGGTAGTGACGGAAATGTCTTGACTGTGGTGATGCTTTAATAAAGGTATCTCTATATATGTCAAAACTACTCAAATTGTACGCTTGAACATGTGAAGTTTATTGACCTTCAATTAGGTCTCAAAAAGTTGAAAAAATACAGAGTCTAGGAAAATAGTATATAGTCTCAGCTCTCTTTTGGGCGTTCCCACCAGTAAGCTGCATCAGGGGTACCCAGAAGGTTTTCCTGACTCGGCTGTGACGATATGTGTTCTAACAGCAAGATCAGCCAGTCCTCTAATCAGATCAGGTGATATAAGCTTCCCTCAATTGGGGGACACAAGATTGAGTGGAGTGGTAAGCAGAGAGCCCTATTCTAGACTCTGCGGGGTGCTGGGCTTGACAGAAACTGGCATACTGAACACCATTCCTTTAACCAAGGAACACTATTGCTGATATCCCTCCAAATAACTGACATACTCTATTGTGCAGCTACAGGCAGGGATATTTGAAGTCATAACGTAGTCGTCACCTTTGGAGTGTAGATTCCTCATTAGAATTTTTTAAAATGTTAACTAATCTCTTCAGGAGGTCTTTTAAAACTAATTCATGCACACACAAATATACACAAGCACCACATATACAAACACACATACATGTGCACACACACACACATGCATATATATTACAAGTTTTATTCTGAAGTTAGTAAATTCTGGATATTTAAACCAAAACAAAGGATAGACGTGTGCTTGAATTTTTTAGATCTATTTAAAATACCAAATACTGTTCTTAGTCTAGACCAGTGCTTTTCAACTTATCTGCACACTGGTGTCATTTAGAACATTAAAAAAATCTTTTCAGAGATTCTGATAAAATTGAGGTGGCATTGCTTGAGTGTTGGGGTTTTAAGAAGCTCTTCAGTTTATTTGAATCCAGGGTTTTCTAAATATGGTCCTCAAACCAGTTTAATAGCATAATCAGAGGACTATTTAGAAATTCAAAGGCTGTGAGGAGAAGCCTAACAGGGGATTGAAGAGAGAGAAAAAAATGAATTCAGTGTGTGTCTTTCTCTAATTCTTCCCAATGAAGTCACCTTGGAGTGCTTGTGGTCCTCAGTGTGACTTGCTTCTCTGGGTTCTGGTCAAGAGAGTCAAAGTCAGAAAATAAAATGTCAACAGAAGGGGGAATGAACCATGAGAGACTATGGACTCTGGGAAACAAACTGAGGGCTTCAGAGGGGACGGGGGTGGGGGGATGGGTTAGCCCAGTGATGGGTATTAAGGAGGGCACGTATTGCATGGTGCACTGGGTGTTATACGCAAGTAATGAATCATGGAAGTTTACATCAAAAACTAGGGATGTACTGTATGGTGACTAACATAATAAAAATATTATTATAAAAAATAGAAGATTAACATATTTAACAACAACAACAAAGAAAATAAAATGTCAAAGAATGAAAACAAATATTCTGATTTTCTTTTATAGTCATTCAAGTGTGATGCGTTGTAGGAATAGAAATCAGCCTCCAGTATATGGAATGTTAAATGTATATTAAATGCAACAAAATTTCTTATATAGTTTGTTTACTCAGAATTTATATTAGTTCCCTCTTTTTCAAGGTATTTGACTTGATTCCAAACTCTATATTAAAACTTACATGATGAGAGATAACGCATTAAACGATCCAGTGAGAAATGAGAGAGTTGGCGTGCAGCATAATGAGTAAAGGCAAAGAAACAATCAATCAAAAGCCTAACTTAATTCAAGAAAGTTTTTGGCTAGATGAGCAATGAAGATTGAGCCTGGGGGCTAGAAACAGATTGTTGCAGGACAGACAGTACGTACATAACAGAGGTGCTGAGAACTAAGTTAGAACAAGGTGAGAGCTATATTTTCTCATTAAAAAACAGTAATGCAAAACAGTTTTCTGAAGTAAAATATGTAAATTATGTAAAAACTATAAAGCATAAATCATGATATACCAAAGTATCAAGTAATATCTTTTTTTCTTTTTTGAGATTTAAAAAAAATTATTTATTTGACAGAGAGCGAGAGAGCACAAGCAGGGGGAGCAGTAGAGGGAGAGGGAGAAGCAGGCTCCCCGCTGAGCAAGGAGCCCAATGTGGGGCTTGATCCCAGGACCCTGAGATCATGACCTGAGGGGAAGGCAGACACTTAACCATCTGAGCCACCCAGGCGCCCCTCTTTTATTCTTTTTTGTATTTGGAAAAAATTGCAGAACTCCTTTGCCTCATCGTTTCTCTAGAGCGCGCCATCCCATAGGGTTGCTGCTGTGATAGAATTGTCCTATGCCCCTCTGTCCAGTGGGGGAACCACCAGCCGCACGTGACTATTCACCACCGGTGACGCGGCTAGTGTCATGAAGGAACTGAATTTGTAGTTTTGTTTAAATTTAAATTGAAGTAACTACATGGGGCTGGTGCCTACCCTACGGGTGGGTAGAGCTCCGGACTGCCGGGCTCGCTTCTGCTCCTTTTGGTTTCAGGCTTTCTCCATTATGCTGACTCGCACACCATCCCTTATTCTACAGAAAGGACATGATAGTTACTATGTCATTTTCTGATATGTGTCTCTTTCCCGCCCTCCTCAGTCTATTGTGGATCCAATCCTAGAAGACAGCACAGTATCTTCTTTGGATAGCACTTAGCAGTTTACGAAATGTTTTCACACACATTATTTAGTTTGATCCTTATGTATATATATCTATAAACTGTGGTTTTTTTAAGTGATTTTCCCAAGTGAAAGTTTCCTGATTTGATCAAGTAAAGGAGCTCATTTAAAAGAATGTTTGACAATATAAACGTTGGTATTTTGCAATATTATAGAAAAATGCTTAAAATTGTTCAGTGATAATGTAAAAAGAATCCTGAATTGGACATCAGGAAACCATGTCTACTACCAGTGATGATAATGATGATGATGATGATAATAATAATAATAATATAGTAGTAGGTGATAAAGACATATATTATGTACTAACAATATTCCAAGCATTGTGTCAAGTGTTTCATATGCATTAACTAGTTTAATCCTCATGGCTATTCCAGGAGATTTTGCAGATAAAAACACTAAAAATTAAAGAGATTAAGAAATGTGTTCAAAATAATATATTGAAGTTGTCTTGGGTAGAGCCCTTTACTTGTCATTGCTAATTTACTCCTTTTTAAAAGTGAGGTTTCTGAACCAAATAATCTTTAAGTTTACTTCCAGTTCTCAGTAACAAAGACAACTGACATGTCCAAATCGATAATCTGATTTTTGATAGTGTCCATCCTTTGCGTTGTGTGTGTGTGGTGTGTGTAAGTTTTGCAATTGTGGAAATGTAACAATCAGGTATAGGATAACTTTTGAAAAATGTTATTTCCCAAAACACTTTATTTTTATATTGATCTTGTTTTAAGCTAGCATATTTCTACGTATTGATTTGTTATCTGTTATGCACTGAATGCTTGTGTCCCTCCCAAAATTCGTATGTTGAAGTTCTAGCACCCACTGTGATCTGAAATAGGAGGTGGGCCTTCGGGAAGTAATTAAGTTTAGATGAGGTCATAATGTCAGAGAGCCCATGGTGGGATTTGTGCTCTTATCAGGGGAGGAAGGGTCACAAGATTTTTTTCTCTCCACCATATAAGAATGTAATAAGAAGGTGGTAGTCCACAAGCCAGAGGTCTCCTCAGGAACCAAATCTATTGGCACCTTGATCGTGGACTTCCCAGTCTCTAGAACTGTGAGAAACAAATGTCTGTTTTTTAAGTCATTCAGTTTGTGGTATTTTATTCTAGCAAGCTAAGGCAGTATGTTTAGTAAGACAGTATCTTCTAGATCTTGCTGAGAATATGAATGAGATTTTTGTATGTATGTGCATGTACCAATCCAGTGTGACCCCTTTATTTTAATTTTTTAAATATTATTTCTATTGAAGTGTAGTTGACATACAATATTATATTAAGTTCAGGCATACAACATACTGATTCAACATTTATATACATTAAGAAATGATCACCACGGTGATCTGTCACCATATAAAGTTGTTACAATATTATTAACTACTTTCCTTATGCTGTATATTATCTTATTTACTTTATAACTAGAAGTTTGTACCTTTTAATTCCCTCCCCCTATTTTGTTCATTCTGCCACCCCCTCCCCAAGAATTAGATTTTTAGAAAATGAGGATAATAACGCTTACCAGATTTATGATAAAGATCAAATGAAATAATATATATAAAATGTTTACAACTGTGCCTGGCTCATAAGAAGGATGAAAGAAAGTGTCTATAAGTATAACTGAAACGGAATATAGCCCAGTGATTAAAAGGATGAATTCTGGTCCTTGATTTCTTAGGTTCATAGCCTCTGCTACCTACGAGCTGAGGGACCTTGGGCAAATTACTAAAAAAAAAATTTTTTTTTTTTTTTTGCTTTTTAGTTTTCACATCAGGGAATCAAGATAATAATCATTGTAACAAGGATTAAATTGACAAATGCATATGAAGAATTTGAGACAGTGCCTGAAACATGAGCGCCACATACGTATTAGCTATTGTCACTATTATCATCACGTTTGCATTAGCTTTTTTCAACGGGAGAAGTTACCCTGATTACTCCCCTGAAGCTTCTCTATTACTATTTTTCTCATGTATCAAATGGTATTTTTTTGGGTCTCTGTTCATGTTTGTAATTGAAAATCTAAAAAAGATCAGTCAGAGTTTTTGCCAGGTGAGCTCCCTCTGCACTTGTGTGTTCTGATGAGTGAGGAGCTGGGACTCAGAGCGGCCCGGGCCTGAACTGCAGGCAGCATGCGTGGGCAGCAAGCGTGGCTTCGGGGTCTGAGCACTGCTACCCGGAGAGGGACGAATCTCTTTCTTGGGGGCTGGTGGTGAGTTAATCTGCAGTGAGAAGAGTCTTGCACATAGAAGATGAATTACCTAAATTCTGTGGGCTTCTTCGGGATGTAGGTCTTGCCTTCAGTGTGTCGGAAGATGGGGGTCCAGCGCTCCTGGTTTCCTTGAGGAAGGCGGGGCGTGCGGGGCTGCAGGTGCTCCGGGGTGGGAGATGCTAGTGCTGCTAGTGTTGCTCTGAGTATTCTGATGCTGTTTGTATGCAGGTCGGGTTCCAACTGGTTTCCAATAGATGAGCAAGGCTTTCCTCTCAAAACCGTTCTTCGTTTAAATCACCTCACGAGGAGCTTAGTAAACTGTTAAGCTGGTAAAACGGCAAAGCTGTGTTCTTCGATTCTCCAACTTTCCAAGGAATTATTAACAGTGGGGAAACTCCTGATGAGTAGAAATCTATTATAGAAAAATTGTATGTATCTTTCTTCTTAAGAATAAGATCTTTAATGTGATGTTCTACAGAGGACAGTATTGAAGGTATGGTTCTTGTTCTCTCAAATACCGCTGTCCACGAGCTCCTGGGAGACACAGGCGGTTAAGATAATGAGGTGGAGGGAGAAGTTTCTGATAGTACAGCTTGAGACTGAAAGACAGGTTTTTTGTTTTGTTTTGTTTCGTTTTGTTTTTAAAGCGTAACTATCAGTAAAAGATGCTAAGTGGATATTAATTTTGGCAACATCAGAAATCTGGCTATCTTTTAGGTATTATCTCCTGATGGTAGACCTTGGATAAAAATTTTTGACTACTGGGTTCAAAAATATTTCTTGACTTTTTTGAGACTTTTTTTTTTTTAATGGAGCTACCATTGCTTATCTTACTGAGTTTCGTGAAGACTAAATCACGTACAATGGGTAGAGTGCCTGATGCAAGCTGACCTTCAACAAACGTTAGTTTGTTTCCCCTTTCTCACTACAGGAGGTAGTAAACAAGGAGGTTGACTAAGAAAGGATCTCAGGCAAAAGCAACAATGTCTGAAGGTTTTTTTTTTTTTTTTTTTTTAAGCCGAACTCTGCCAATTTCCAGTTGTCTGTTTTGTATTACCTCTTTATTGGTGTTCTCTGTTTGGTGAGATATCATTCTTACGGTTTCCTTTAGTCCTTTGTATGTGATTTTCTTTAGCTCTTTGAGCACATGCAAAAAGTTTTTTCTAAAGTCTCTACCAACTCCAGTGACTAGGATTTCTCAGGGACGATTTCTATTCATTTCTTTTTTTCCCCTATGTATAGCAGATGCTTTCTCATTTATTGGCACGCCTTATAATTTTTTGCTGAAGATTGGACATTTTGAATATTATAATGTGACAACTCTGGAAACCAAATTTCCCCTTTTCTTTGAAGTTTGTTGCTGCTTTTTATGGTAGTAGCTGTCTGTTTAGTGAATTTTCTGAACTAGTGTTGAGTAGTTTGTATTCTTTATTGTGTATGCTCACTAAAGTTCCTGTTTTGTTTCCTCGGTGGTCAACTAGTGATTTGACAGAAATTTTCTCAAACAATTGGAATCCAATTTTTTCTTTTGTTTTAATTTACAACTCCAGTCTTTGTATATATGTGTGTACATTGGGGGATGCCTTAAGCAACACTCAGCCCACGAGCTGGCAACTTTGTTTTAGCCCTCACTTCTTGTTGCCTAGAGCCTGGAGGTCAGCCGGGGATGAGAGCTTTGTGCCTTCCCAGGTCTTATCTGAACAAGCTCTGCCCCGAGCATGTGTGTGGGCTTACAGATTCCCACCGACAAGTGGACAAGTGAAAGCTTTTCAGCGCCCCTGTTCCCCAAGTCATCTCATTCCTTAGCCTTTCTTTCAAGGCATTTCAGTTGGTCTATTATTTGCCCAATTGTTATCCCTTGTCCCCAGCAGCAGCGCTAATACATTTGCTCTTGAATGTTTTCAACAAATGTTCCCTGGGCAGCCACCTCAGCCCTGGGGGAGTTCTAAGTTAGGTGAAATGAAAACAAGCCCTTTGAGCTGGTCCTTCAGGGAACACCCCACAGGTCAAAACAACCACAGTTCTTTTAGGGTAAGATCTGTTCTGCTTCCTCCCATATTAGGAATTTGTACCGGGAATGGGAGCTATTGTCTTTAATGGGGCTACTAAGCTGGGGAGTGGGGATGAGGCCAGGGTAGTTTAAATGCTGCAAAACTCTATTCTCAAAATGCACTTGTCTTTTCTTTCTTTCTTTCTTTCTTTCTTTCTTTCTTTCTTTCTTTCTTTTTCTTTCTTTCTTTCTTTCTTTCTTTCTTTCTTTGCTGTAGAATTTGATTTGTTTCCATAATTCCAATAAAGTTCATTTTGACAGTTTTTGCCGGTTTATTTGCTGGTTTGTTGTTGTTGTTTGTGGAGAGACGGACCTTTGGAATTCCCTCCTCTATCACTTTTGCCTATGTCACTCTCCACCAATATTATTAACGTATTAGTATAGTATATTTGTTGCAACTAATGAGCCAATATTGATCCACTATTATTAACAAAATTCATTCTTTATTCAAATTTCCCGGGTTTTTACCTAATGTCATTTTCCTGTTCTAGAGTCCCATCTAGAATATACATTATATTTACAAGTCATGTTTCCTGAGGCTCCTCTTGGCTGTGACAGTTTGTCAGGCATTCTTTGTTTTTGATGAACTTGACAGTTTTGGAAATTACTAGTCAAGTATTTGGTAGAATGTCTGTCAGTTGAGTTTGACTGATGTTTTTCTTGTGATTAGACTGAGGCTATGAGTTTTTGGAAGGAAGACCTCAGAGGTCGTTTTCATCAAATCTTACCAAAGGAACATTCTGTCACCATGATTTTTCACTGTTGATATTGATCTTCATTGCCTGATTGAGTTAGTGTTTGTTAAGTTTCTCCACTGTAAAGCTACTTTCCCCCCCATTTTCCATACATACTTTGAGAGGAAGTCACTATGTACAACCCATACCTGAAGAATGGGTAGCTATGTTTCACTTTCTAGAAGGCAGAATATCTGCATAAATTATTTGGAATTCTTCTGCATGGGAGATTTGTCTCTTTTTCCCCATTTATATATTCATACAGTCATTCATATCAATATGGACTCATGGATAACTATTTTATACTTTATACAATCTAATACTACTTGTTCAACCTGTCCCAACCTCGGTCACTAGGAGCTCTTCCAGTTGGCTCCTTGCCCTAGGGAATATCTTCACCCCCATCACCATGTTTGTTTCAGTTGGAGGATCCCTGGTGGCAGATCCTTTACCCAAAGCGGTGGTTGATGTCTATGAATGATAGGAGTCTAGTGATGATTAATGTTTTTGCCATCCGATCTTGAAAAAACTTTCTTCAGGTTTAAATTTTACAAGTGTTGAATAGTATTTTCTTTAGTCGAAGTCTTTGGTATATTTTTTCCCTTTTATTATTTCCATATTCTTATTTTTTTCAGATAGTTCCAGCTGGGTTTGTAACTTTGTATTCAGCTTCTTATTTTGGCTTCTTTACTTCTCTAGCTCACAGAGGGACAACATTTTTTCCTGGACCCCAGTACCTTTTTCCCTTTGCCTTTGCCCTCTGGCCCCTAACTTTCTACTCTCAAATTTTTGTCTTGAGGCAGATGAAGTCAGTGAGTTTCCATGTTTGTCACACAACCCTTTCAAACAAGTCTTGACTATCTTGACCCTCTTGAGTAGGACAGTCCCACCTAAAAGATACTATTCCTATTAGACCAACATGTGCTTCAGATCAAGACTTGACCTGTAATCATCTTGTCTGACTTCCTTTTAGTAAGTTCTCTTTTGCTTAATTTTCCTTTAGAACACCAGTTCCATAAATTTTCCAAATACGTTTTCCAAATATGCCACCCCCTTGGCGACAATTCTGTTTCTCCAAATATCATACAATAATTCTTGGAGTCATTTGTCTCTATCTTCCTGGGGTTTCCCTCTCAAATCTGACTAGATTTTCTTTTTTTTTTTTTTTTAATATTTTATTTATTTATGTGACAGAGAGACAGCCAGCGAGAGAGGGAACACAGCAGGGGGAGTGGGAGAGGAAGAAGCAGGCTCATAGCGGAGGAGACTGATGTGGGACTCGATCCCGGAACGCCAGGATCACGCCCTGAGCCGAAGGCAGACGCTTTAACGACTGCGCTACCCAGGCGCCCCTGACTAGATTTTCTTAACCACTCTAGTGCTCTGTCCTAGTTTTTAAGGGGTTGTTTGTCAGTTGTTCTTACAAAATGCTGCTGCTTTAAGAGGAATCTTTAAAAAAAATTTCTGACCTTAGTTCTCTCCAGGATGTCATTATATCTGCTCTCTAAGGCGTTTCCTCTTTTGATCTGATTGATTTTTTTAGGTACCAGTCTTCCTTTCTGAACTGGTAACAACTGAAATATATTGCCCTTTTCTATCACCTTCTTTCAGAGAAGTTAGACTTGAGCGTTATCACCTTTTTAACTTTGTAGCTCTTTCTCCCACCTCTTAGCATCTCATTTTTCCTTCATATCTGCCCAGCCTATGTTTTTTTTTTTTTTTAAGATTTTTATTTATTTATTTGACAGAGACAGCCAGTGAGGGAGAACACAAGCAGGGGGAGGGGGAGAGGAAGAAGCAGGCTTCCAGCGGAGGAGCCTGATGTGGGGCTCGATCCCAGAACACCGCCTGGATCAGGCCCTGAGCCGAAGGCAGATGCTTAACGACTGCGCCACCCAGGCGCCCCCCATCCTATGTTTTAAGATCTCAATATTTCTTTTAAGGAAATATCTTTCTCATTACTACACTGTTGGACGTCTTTTATTTTATTTTCCTTCTTCTATTACCCTTGTTTTGATGGTAAGAAATAAGGCACCTGTTTAAACTACTCTAGTTTCTTCTTGGTTCCTGGGGAAAATCAGAATCTCAGAGCCACAGACTGACAGACACAGACCTTTAAATTGCTTTCTCAATTTTGGAGCATTTAATAACCTCAGTCAGTTATTTTTTGACCTCAGCCTAGGAAGAGGACATATTCTCTTTATAAAAAGAGTCCCCAGTCATTTTGATTTAAATATTAACACAATCAACATTCCTTTTATGATTGCAGCCATGGTTTGAACCTGTGAGCTCTAATAACCACCGTTCCTTTAATGATCAAATGTAGAGCCTGCTTTTGAAACTGTTTTGTTGAAGTAACGGAGGTCTAATGAGCATGCCACATGAATTTAAGCTTGGTTCTGTCCCCTCCATTGCTCTATCAACCTATGTTCATTTCAAAATAGCACACACACACAGAGAACAACACAATTTGGGGAAGTCGATATAGTAGGCAAGGATACTCGTGTCTGGAGCTAAGAATTTTAAGCTACAACTCTACTAAAATTTGTAGCACATTTTGAATTCAGCTACTATTAAAATTTCTGTCCTAGTATTTGGAGATCTGGCTAAGAAATCCATTAAAGAAAACAGCCAATGTTCTTCCTTTTTATTTATTTATTTATTTATTTATTTATTTGAGAGAGAGAGAGAGAGTGAGCACACGCGCTCCTGGGTGCACACGAGTAGGGGAGGGGCAGAGGGAGACCAAGAGGGAGAGAAGGGAGAGAAGCAGACTCCCTGAAGGCTCCATCTCACAACTCTGAGATCATGACCTGAGCTGAAATCAAGAGTTGAATGCTTAACTGACTGAGCCACCCAGGCACTGTGCCAATGTTCTTCTATCACTTAATGCTTAAAAAAGCTTATTTAAGAAAATAAAAAAGGGTTGTCTTTCCTTATAGTCTATTTTGTTCCAGGGACTAAATCTTCTGTGGTCTGTATTCATGATAATGCCTAAGGTTTAATGCTACATCCCTGTAATGATAAAAACCAGTCATTTGCAATATAAGCTATTACAAACTACCAAGATTAATAAATTCACATGGCCCACACTTACCAAAGCCTGAAGTCTAAGCAGAGTGTCTTGATCCACTGAAACTTCTATGTTAATGCAGTGTTGGCCCCAACATTCTTTCTGAAGAAAAAGCTTTAGTTAGGTTTAATCAGTTCAACTAAAATATTTTCAGAGTTTACAAGATCCTGTGCTTGGAAATAAAATATACCTTAATTTGTGAAATATGTATTTTAACATAGGGCTGAAATTGCTGAGCAATTGCTTTAGTCACTAGCATTTCTCCCACATGCTATCAAGTCTTCACTTTTGGCCTGGATAATATGTAAATAGTGGAACCCTCCCAATAATCCATTCCCTCTGGGAATCAAATTCTGAACTTGAACTATGTTTGCTGGAAGTAGGTCTCTGCTACCACAACTACCTACCTGTTATTGGTAGCTATGTTGTATCTGTGATCTTCAGATTCTTTCTTTTTTTAAAAAAAAGATTTTATTTTTATTTATTTGAGAGAGAGAGAGGGAGTGAGCATGAATTGGGGGGGAGGGGCAGAGAGAGAGGGAGAAGCAGACTCCCTGTTGCACAGCGACCCTGACACGGGGCTCAGGGGCTCAATCCTGGGACCCTGGGATCATGACATGAGCCAAAGGCAGACACTTAACCAACTGAGGCACCCAGGAGCCCCTGATCTTCCAATTCTTTCAGCCTGTGCTTTTTGAAATGTCTTACTTTTCTGTGGAAGTTTCTCAGGAATTTTTAAGATGAGAATGGGCAGTTTGGGAGGGGGTTGAGGGGGTGGCCAATTGTCAAATGCTTCAGGTCCCTCACATCCACTTGACTTAAAAATACCTCTCCTAGGGCCCCTGGGTGGCTGTCAGTTAAGCGTGTGACTCTTGATTTTGGCTCAGGTCATGATATCAGGGTTGTGACATTGAGCCCCATGTGGGGCTCCATGCTGGGTGTTCAGCCTGCTTATGATTCTCTCTCTCCCTCTGCTCTTCCCCCCTAAAAAATACCTTTCTGTCTCTCTCTGTCTCTCTGTCTTTCTCAGACACACACACACACACACACACACACACACACACACACACACTCCATTTAAAATTTCATTTGAATGGGAAGATGATGCTATGATGAGACATTGGAATGTCATTACTCTCTAAGGATATAATAAATCCTCCCTTCCCCATCTCACTAGACTTCTTGTAGAGAACAAATAATGTGCATTTATAAAAAAAGCTAAAGGAACTTTAAAACATTATATGAATGAAAATTAATATTAGGGACCTTGTTTTTCTTGCTCACTGGTGTGTCATTCAGTCATTTATTTTGGCAATAATTCACAAATACTCGCTGGGCTCAACCACGTACCAGGTATTTGTGGGGTTGAAACAGGAAAACAAATGAAGACTCAATGTACTGGTTAGTTATGGCTGTGTAACGAAGTACCACAAACCAAGTGACTTAAACAATAGATATTTTTTTGTCTCGCTGTCCTGGAGACTAGAAGTCTGAAGTTAAGGGTTGGCAGGGTTGGTTCCTCCTGACAGTTTGTTTTATGTCTCTCTCCTAGCTTTGCGGAGTTTGCTGGCAATCTGGTGTTCCTTGGTTTGTGGATGCATCACCCCAATCTGTACCTTCATGTTCATGTGGTGTTCTTTCTGTGTCTGAGTCCATGTCCAAATTTGCCTCTTTTATAAAGACACCAGTTATATTGGGTTAGGGGTCTACCCTACTCTAGTGTGACCTCATCTCAACTAATTACATCTGCAGTGACCCTATTCTAAATAAGGTCACATTCTGTGGTGGGGGTTAAGAATTCAACATATAAATTTTGGGGAGACATGATTCAATCCATAAAAACTACATACCATCTGCCTAAATTTAAAGGTTAAAAATAAAACTAACAAGCTGTTAAATATAATATGCTTTGTGCTCTTATTGTGACAAATTCATCTTCATAAACACCTGGAAAGACAGGCTTTAATTTAGAATTCTTGGACTCCTTGGAGATTGTCACCAGGTTATGGTGGCCTGAAAAGGGCTGGCTCCTCTCCTAGAAACCTCTGTGTGCCCCACTTTTTCTTCCTGCCCTGATCTGTCTTTTGCTGTGGACGCCTCATGCACGTCTGTGGCCATTCCAGCTGGCGCATTCAAGCTGCATCCATATACCCTGCAGGCAGCCTCCCTTTGGCCACCACCAGGGACTACACATTGCTCACACTGGTGATGCAGTATCACTTTAGATGAATGGGCCCTTAGAAGAAGCCTACAAAGGCTGTTCAGGCAGGGAGATCTGGGGTCCTGGTACTGGGAATGTGGTCTAGAGTGAGGGTTCTGGGGGTGGCTAAGACAACTGGAGGAAGCAAGTTTCTCTATGGTGAGGGCACCAGGGCAAGTACTCTTCTTGCTTGGGTCTAAGGCTGTACTGTCAGTGAACAAAACTTCTTTGTGGTCTTGGGTTTATTTTTTAGCGAAAGGAGACAAAACATAAATAAATAAAAGAAATACATTGTGTAGAGTGTTCAGAGGTGATAAGTGCATAAGAAGAAAAGTAGGGCAGAGGAGGAAGGATCTGGTGTTTATCTGGGTATAGGGCGGGTTACAATACCACAAAGAGTGGTCAGCGTAGGCCTAATGGAGCTGGAAACATTTGATCAAGACTTGAAAAAGGTGAGAGAGTTAGGCTAGTGGATTTGTGGGACAAAAGCACCTTTTGGAAAGAAGGAGCTATCTGATAAAGAATCCAGGGCGGAAGCATACCTGGAGTTCTCAAGGAGCAGAAAGGAGGCCAGTGTTGCTTGAGTGCTGTGAGCATAGGAGGATGTAATGGGAGTTAAAATCAGAGAGGTAGCTGATGAGAGGCTGGAAAACATAGGGCCTTTTAGGCTATTTTAAAGGTTTTTTGGCTTTTTCTCTGAGATTAGCAGTTCCTGGAGAGTTTTGAGCAGATGAATGACATGATCCCTCTAGCTTCTGTGTTGAGAATAGACTATAAAGAGGACAGGGTAAACATAGAAACAGGGAGACTATTTAGAAGAAGGCGATTTTAGCAATCTGGGATAAAGATGACAGTGGTACCTTGAACAAGAAGAGTAACAGATGGAGAGTGATAAGTGCTTGGCTTTGGGATATATTTTAAGGTAGAGCCAACAGGAATATCTGATGCACTGAAATTTATTCAGAGAAAGAGAGGGGGAGGGTATCAAAGATTACTTCAAGTTTTTTGCTCTTTAAAACAGGTTGGAAGGGAAAAGATCAAGAGTCTAGTCTTGAACATGCTGAGTCTGAGATACTAGATACTAGATATTCAAGGGGAATATTGAGTAGGCAGTTGGATAAGGAACTCTAGAATTTGGGAGGGGATCTGGGCTGGAGTTTTAAAACTGGGGATCATCAGCAAACAGATGTTATTTAAAGCCATGAAAATAGATGAGATCATTAGAGAGTGAAGGTTGATGGAGAAGAGGACCCAGGAGGGAGCTCTGGGACACACCAACATTGGAGGCTGTGGAGAAGATGATGCTCCTGCCCAGAAAACTGAGGAGAGACCAGTGTTATAGGAGAAAAGCACAAGAGGGTGTGAGCGCCCTAGAAACCAAGTCAAGAAGGAATACTGAAGAAGACAGATACGGATTGTGTCAAAGGGCTGAAAATTGACGTTTGGATTTAGCTGTGTGAAAGTCATTAGAGACCTTGATAAAAGTAGTTCTGGTGAAGTAAGTGTCAAGGGCAAGTATCTCCTTGGAATTGGTCTGAGAAAAAATGCAAGCAGAGAAACCAGAGACAGAGTAGAGAGAACTGTTTTGAAGAGTTTTGTTACAAAGAGGAATAGGCAATGGGTAAGTTTTTAAAAGGGGAAGGAGGGTGCTGTTAAGTTTTTTATGACGGTTGTAACATTATGTAACCATGCACATCATGCTTTTATGCTGAAGGGAATTCTTCCCAGTAGCAAATAAAGAAATGATGCTTTTGAGCAAAAGAGAATTCCAGTAACATTTGTTGTGAACAGGTGGGAGGGGTTGGGATCACATGTACGCGTTGAGAGGTTGGTTTTGTGCACGAGCACAGGTAGTTTTCCTATGGTAATAGGTAGGAAGGTGGAACATAGGATCAACTAGGTGGGTAGATGCCATAGTGGAATCTGCAGAGGTCTTTTGACTGATTCTAATTTCTAAGTGAAGTAGGAAACATCAGCTGAAAGAGAGGGCTGGGGTAGAAGGTGCTAGGGTGTCAGCAGAGAGAAGAGCTTATAGTCATTCTCTAGCAGAAAGGGAGAGTGAAGGGACCTGGAACATACAGACCGATTGCCCAGCAGCACTGATGACTTACTTGACTAGCATGATTATGTATTTTAAATAGGATCACATTAACTCATAACAGGCACTCAAATATTTTAAGTTTTTTTTAATTCCAATTAGCTAATATACAGTATTATATTAGTTTCAGGTGTACAATATAGTAATTCAACTATTCCATACATCAGCCAGTGCTCATCGCAAGTGCACTCCTTAAATCCCCATCACCTATTTAAGCCATCCCCCTATCTCCCTCCTCCTTGGTAACCATCAATTTATTCTCTATAATTAACAGTCTGTTTCTGTATTTGTCTCTCTCTGTCTTTTTCTCCCCCTTTGCTTGTTTCCTAAATTCCATGTATGAGTGAAATCATACGGTATTTGTCTTTCTCTGATGGACTTATTTCGCTTAGCATTTATGCTCTCTAACTCCATCCATGTCATTGTATTTGGAAAGATTTCATTCTTTTTTTATGGCTGAATAATATTTCATCACATATATATCTTCTTTACCCATTCATCAATCGATGGACCCTGGTGTTGTTTCCATATCTTGGCTATTAATGTAAATAATGCTGCAATAAACATGGAGGTGCATGTAACCCTTTGAATTAGTGTTTTTATATTCTTTGGGTAAATACCCAGGAGTGCAATTGTTGGATACAGGGTAGTTCTATTTTTAACTTTTTAAGGAACCTCCACACTGGTTTCCACAATGGCTGTATGAGTTTGCATTCCCACCAACAATGTACAAGCGTTCCTTTTTCTTCACATGCTTATCAACACCTGTTGTTTTTTGTTGTTGATTTTAGCCATTCTGATAGGTAGGAGGTAGTATCTCATTGTAATTGTAATTTGCATTTCCCTAATGATGAATGATGATAAACATCTTTTCATGTGTCTGTTGGCCACCTGTACATCTTTAGAGAAATGTCTGTTCATATCCTCTGCCCGATTTCTAACTCGATTATTTGTTTTGGGAGTGTTGAGTTTTATAAGTTCTTAATATATTTTGGATACTATCCCTTTATCGGATATGTCATTTGCAAACATCTTCTCCCATTCTGTAGGTTGCTTTTTAGTTTTGTTGATTGTTTCCTTCACTATGCAGAAGCTTTTTAATTTGATGTAGTCCTAGTAGTTTATTTTTGCTTTTGTTTCCCTTGCCTCAGGAGGCAGATTTAGAAAGAAGTTGCTATGGCCAATGTCAAAGAGGTACTGCCTGAGTTCTTTCCTAGGATTTTTATGGTTTCAGATCTCATGTTTAGGTCTTTAATCCATTTTGAATTTATTTTTGTATATTCTTTAAGTGGTCCAGTTTCATTCTTTTGCATATAGCTGTTCAGTTTTCCCAACACCATTTGTTGAAGAGAGTGTCCATTTCCCATTCAATAGTCTCTCCTCCTTTGTCAAAGATTTGTTGACCATATAGTTGTGGGTTTATTTCTGGGTTTTCTGTTCTGTTCTTTTGATCGATGGATCTATTTTTGTGCCAGTACCATATTGTCATAATTACTACGATTTTGTAATATCATTTGAAGTCTGGAATTGTGATGCCTTCAGCTTTGCTTTTCTTTTTCAAGATTGCTTTGTCTATTTAGGGTCTTTTGTGGTTCCATACACATTTTAGGATTGTTTGTTCTAGCTCTGTGAAAAATGCTGGTGGTATTTTGATGGGGATTGCATTGAACATGTAGATTGCTTTGGGTAGTACAGGCATTTTAACAATATTTGTTCTTCCAATCCATGAGCATGGAATGTTTTTCCATTTCTTTACATTGTCTTTATTTTCTTTCATCAGTTTTTTTATAGTTTTAGAGTACAGGTCTTTCACCTCTTTGGTTAGGTTTACTCCTAGATATCTTATTATTTGTAAAGGGGATTGTTTTCTTAATTTCTCTTTCTGCTGCTTCATTATTGCTGTGTAGAAATGCAACAGATTTTTGTATGTCGATTTTGTATCCTGCTACTTTACTGAATTCATTGATTAGTTCTAGCAGGTTTTCAGTAGAGTCTTTCAGGTTTTCTACATAGAGTATCATGTTGCCGGCAAATAGTGAAAGTTTTACTTCTTCCTTACTGATTTGGATGCCTTTTATTTCTTTCTATTGTCTGATTGCTGTGGCTAGGACTTCCAGTACTATGTTGAATAAAGGTGGTGAGGGTGGACGTCCTTGTCTTGTTCCTGACCTTAAGGGAAAAGCTCTCAGTTTTTCCTCATTGAGGATAACTTAACTGTGGGTTTTCATATATGGCTTTCATTATATTGAGGTATGTTCCCTTCAAACTTACTTTGTTGAGGGTTTTATCATGAATGGATGTTGTACTTTGTCAAATGCTTTATCTGTGTCTGTTGAAATGATCTATGGTTCTTATACTTTCTCTTATTGTTGTGATATATCATGCTTATTGATTTGCAAATATTGAAGCACCCTTGCAACCCAGGAATAAATCCCATTTGATCATGGTGAATGATTTTTTTTTAAGTGTATTGTTGGGTTGTATTTTGTTGAAGATTTTTGCATCTATGTTCACGAGGGATATTGTCTTATAGTTCTCTTTTTAGTGTTGTCTTTATCTGGTTTTGGAATCAGAGTAATGCTGGCTTCAGAGAATGAATTTGAGTTTTCCTTCCTTTTCTATTTTTTGGAATAGTTTGAGAAGAATAGGTATTAACTTTTCTTTAAACATTGGTAGAATTCACTTGTGAAGCCATCTGGTCTTGGAATTTTGTTTATTGGGAGTTTTTTGATTACTGATGTAATTACTTTGCTGGATATCAGTCTGTTCAAAATTTTTATTTCTTCTTGTTTCAGTTTTGGTAGTTTATATGTTTCTAGGTATTTATCCATTTCTTCTAGGTTGTCCAATTTGTTGACATACCATTTTTAATAAAATTTTCTTATAATGGTATTTCTGTGGTGTTGGTTGTTATTTCTCCTTTATCATTTGTGATTTGATTTATTTGAGTCCTTTCTCTTTTTTTGTTCATAAGTTTGACTAGAGATTTATCAATTTTCTTGATTTTTTTCAAGGAAGCAGCTTCTGGTTTCATTGATCTGTTTTATTGGGGTTTTGTTTGTTTGTTTTTGTATCACTTCTGCTCTAGTCTTTATTATTTTCTTCTGCTGTTTTTAGATTTTATTATTCTTTTTGTAGCTCCTTTAGGTGTAACGTTAGGTTGTTTACTTGAGATTTTTCTTGCTTCTTGAGGTATTGCTCTATTGTT